>NW_026876647.1:0-202168 GCF_032173495.1 Musca vetustissima
CTCTGTCAAGGATAGATGGCTGATTAGTTTGCCAGCCTCGCCAGATAAATTGGTTTTGAGATACCACATTTTTTGAACACTTGGAAGAGGCTGTTTGTCTACCATCTCCAAGAAAAGTTCATAAAACTGACGCCACTTCAAACAATCCCCATTGAATTGAGGAATTGTTACCTTTGGTAGTGGGAGTGAACTGTGTGCTATAATTTCACTCCCCAATTGAGGTGCAATGGTCACGGTTTCGCTGCATTTGTCTTTCAAGACTGCTAGTTTTATTAGGTTGTCTTGTACAGCATCTTCCAGCATATCGTAGTTTTCTTGACTCAATCCAATTTTCGATGGATCTTCAATCAGCTGTAACATTTCATCGTAGAGTTCCGTTATTTGATTCCACAGCTTTTTTATTGTATCTTCTTTGATGTTATAAAATTGCTTCGGCTGTTCCGCTTCGATTGTGCCCAAGCCTTGCAAGTGACGACTAAGGGCACTCATTCGAGCATTTATCATTCTGGCAAGTCCATCAACACGGGAAGGTATATTGTCTCCTGCGACAACTTCAGTCGATTTCTCTCTCAATGTGGGAACTGGCTTACCTTTGGTTGACCTCAGTTTCTTCATTTCTACGTCTATATATTCCATTGTTGAACTGAACTTCTCTCCAATCGTTCTATATAGATTCCGAGCAATATACGGATCATCCTCTGACAAAGATGGATCATCGCGAATTCTGTTTTCTGCCTTCTCGAAACTCTGCCATAACAGCCTTAGTTCATCAAGTTTGCCTTGTAGAACTCTTCCGTTCTCCTTTCAAGTGGTGCCTTCTTTATAGTAGAGACGAATTTTTCGAAATTACTGCCCCTTTCTTCTTGCTGAGAAATAAGCTCTGGGACGTTTGCCATTATTGTTTGTTGCTTTATTAGCGAGTAGCAGCAGTTGTTGTATGATGGTTAGTTACAGGCAATTTCCTCCTGTTTTTCCTTCAGAGCTCCAAAAAGGGGGTTTTGAAATTGGTACGCGTACGTTACGTCCTCACACCTTGTGAATAACGTCACCAAAAAATGTTTCGGTTTAGTTACCGTCAGGATCACGTCGGGGTCACCAAAAATGTTTTGATAGTAGGATCTAGTGGGATTCAATTCAAACACATAAATTTGAACTGACACTTAGTATCCAAATTGATTTCCTTGCAAGCACATGAACTTGAAGGAAGCCGCCTAAATAGTAATTAAAACTCTTAGTTTAGTCACTACAAAAGACGACTGAATTTTCTTTATTTCTGGCTTTACAAAATGCTATTGATAAATGCTGATACAAATTAATAGTAATGTAGGTCGACTACTAGTAAACATTAAATGCTATGTAATCAAAATAAATAAATGTGTTAAAGAAACTTTAAAACATTGCAAAAAGTGAATGAACCAATGGCCAATGAACTAAAATAAAGAAAATTAACTGTAACAATAAAATCGTCCAAATATGTGATATAATAATGCTGTAAAAGCAGTTTAAAACTTATAAATATGTAGGTGTGCTTGATTTTTGTATTTATTGTTTGTTTTGGTAATTAAATCTAAAGTATGTTTATAGAACAATAAAAAAAGTATATTTATGTATGTTTTAACAGTTGTTTCTTGGGTTGTTTTATTTGCTTTGTTGAGGCATGGCTATTACTGTTACCTGATTGATGTGACGTAACAGGAACATGATTGATATATACGTTTGACATTTGTAGGTTAGGCGGGATATTTCGACGCTACAATTTGTAGGCTTTTCATAGCTCGGTCGTCGGTCTTGTGAGCATCTCATCCAAGACCATTTTTCGAGATGTTGACTTCTAGTTGATCTTTCCTTCGGATGCGTGGCCTTCCCTTCTGCGTGGGGCATCTTTATCCATTCTCACAAGATGGCCTAGCCAAAGTAGTCGCAGCCGCTCGATCCGTATGACTATGCCCGAGAATAGAGGGTATAGCTCATGGTTTATTTGACGGCGATATTCACCATCAGCGCATATCGGCCCATAGATCTTCTCTTATGACCTTTTACAGCAGGATGTTGAACAGGTTACACGACAAACTGTCACCTTGTCTGAATCCTCGAGATCTCTCCTACTTTAACTGGTCAATGGTGGATTTGCCAGAAGCCGCATTGGTATGGTCCAATAATGTCATTGACCATTGGATTCAGTCGTTCACACAGCACGCTGGGTAGCACTTTTTATGCGATGGGAAGGAGACTTATTCCTCTATAGTTGGCACATATCATCTTGTCTCCTCTTTTGTGCACGGGACACAGGATGTTGAGGTTCCAATCATTGGGCATGCATTCCTCTAGCCAAATTGTACAAATGAGCTGGTACATGCTCCTGACCAGCATCTGACCACCAGTCTTGAATAGTTCGGCTTTTAAACCTTTTCAAAATGCTGCAGCACGCTGTCAGTATCTTTCACCAGTTTTCCTTCTTTATCTTCGGTTTGGTGTTTTACTCGTTAGTGAAATTCCCGGACTTCGTTCAGTTTGTAGGGAGTGGGTAATTCTTTGCCATTGTGCTTCTATATTATTATCGGGACAAGGAGTGTTTTCGTTAAGCAAGTGGGTAAATTGAGCGGAGTATGCTTCTGCTATCTGTTGTGTTTGCAGCTTTTCGGCGCCGAGTTACATTAGATCGCACCATTGCTGCTATATTAAGACGGGTGCGAACTTTGGCTGCCACAAGGTAATGGTCAGAATCGATATTCGCTCCTCGTATCGTTCGAACGTCTTAAACACTGATTCGTCCAGTGTTTAAAACGTTCGTCCGTCTATCACAACATGATCGATTTAATTTCTCGATGTTCGATCGGGAGAAAACCAGGTGGCCTTGTGTATAACGTAATGCTTGAATCTGGTGCTGCTAACTACCATGATTATTGCTGGCGCCAATTCAATCAACCTCATGCCGTTGTCGGATGTTTCTTCATGAAGGCTGAATTTTCCGACGGTGGGGCCAAAGATATTTTCCCTTCCGATTTTTGCATTAAAATCTTCTAGCAGAATTTTAATCCCATGGCTAGGGCAGCGGTCATATGCAGTTTCTAGGCGCTCGTAAAACATCGGAGCATGGGCGCTAATAAGACTGATGTAAAAGAACTTCGCTTTCATACGGATTATAGCAATTCGCTCATCTACTGAAATCCGCAGCCAAATTCACGTCTCGTTTCATGGCAGCTTTAATACAGGGCGTATTGAAAGGGACTGACTTAAGTAAATTAGATGATACTGATGATACTCTTTTACTAATTTAATAGCCTCTTGTAGTATAGTAGCACATGATGTCAAAAGATCATTTACTGTACTTTATTGCTTTAACAACAAGTGGATTTTGTTCTTCGAATCGTTCGGCATTCAAATTCTTGATATAATGCGAAATACTTGGAAGAAAAACTCCAAAAATCATGACATCCATATCGAAAACGTCTTGGTCGATCATCTGGTCTTACATATGATTTCGTGTGCGTCAATTGTACATTTATAAACGTTAAAAAGATCAATATGACCGTCCAATTTTCGCTCCAGGCAGATAAGTCTCTTCATAGCTATCGCGTAACTGTCTGGCAGACTGAAAATATCAAATTTCCAGAAAAGAAGCGTTTCAAAATGACCATCCTGCCTATGTCCAACGAAATCTTTCAAAAATCCAAGAGCTCGCTCTTCATCCTTCCCTACTAGCTCTCCATCATTCCCTATACTACCAGGGAATAAAAGCTTTTCACCAAATACTGGATGCATCCATCTCTGTTTCTACATTCACAGACATGATAACAAAACTAATTGCTTGCCTCGTTGTTGTCCGATATTGCTCCATAAATAATCTAAACAATCTGTCTAAGTACATCAACCGGTTCATTGGGAGATTCTTGTCTTATTTTTGACGCGAGCACAAGGTTAAATTTATTACATCCAATAACAATCTTGGACACGGCTATAGATTGTTAACTTTTTGGAATTATTTGCTCATCGTTCCATACCGCTTGTCCACCTTAGACACAAAGGACCGTTCCAGTCATACCCAGTCCATCTAATAGCGACTTATCCATTAAACTTATAAACGATCCTTCGCCAATAAATGCGTAAGTCTTCCCTTTTTATTATATCCAAACACATATATTAAAACTATTTTAAACAACATTTCACTTAATTCACTTCGATGTTTATTTATCATTTCCACATTATCCAAATGACAATTATAATTTTCGTGTTATTTATTCACATCAGGTGATCTGTTGCTGTCCTTTGTTGAAGAATATATGTGCAAAGAGGGGTAATGATAATATTGACATTCTAATCCTACTTAGATTTTTTTCAAGTTGTCCATACAAAATATTGACATAACCCATGTTACGTTTGATGGTCGTAATGCATCTCCATTAAGAGTCTTTTGTAATCTAATACGATTTTCACTGTGGATAAACCCACACACTTCCGTGGACCATTCATATATAGACAATTAATGGCCAGTCCGAACCGAAAATTATGGCAATTCCTTAGGTACAGATATTGGGTATAGATTTATAGTGTGAAATAGAAAAATGTGATGTCCCGATGGTAGGATTCGAGGTGTTGGGTTTTACGCGGTCTGTTGTCAAATCTTATCTGATGTGAGGGGGCTGTCATTCTTCAACCGCGCGATTTGAATGGACTCCTTATAATAATGTGCTTGAATACATGGATTGAGTTGTCGTTGTAGGAACATTGTTAAGCATTAATTATATATTATTAACTGAATTATGATTATTAGAATGAGAAGTTGCTCCAGGCAAAATAAACGGATTTATGTGGCAAGCTCCTTGGTGCTTGAATACATGGATTGAGTTGTCGTTGTAGGAACATTGTTAAGCATTAATTCTATATTATTAACTGAATTATGATTATTAGAATGAGAAGTTGCTGCAGGCAAAATAAACGGATTTATGTGGCAAGCTCCTTGGTGCTTGGGTCGTTTTACTTTGTTACGATGCAACAGCCTGGCTTTACATTTCAACAAACGTTGTTTCTTGGGTTGTTTTATTTGCTTTGTTGAGGCATGGCTATCACTGTTACCTGATTGATGTGACGTATCAGGAACATGATTGATATATACGTTTGACATTTGTAGGTTAGGCGGGATATTTCGACGCTACAATTTGTAGGTTTTTCATAGCTCGGTCGTCGGTATTGTGAGCATCTCATCCAATTTGAAAGACCATTTTTCGAGATGTTGACTTCTAGTTGATCTTTCCTTCGGATGCGTGGCCTTCCCTTTTGCGTGGGGCATCTTTATCCATTCTCACAAGATGGCCTAGCCAAAGTAGTCACAGCCGCTCGATCCGTATGACTATGCCCGAGAATAGAGGGTATAGCTCATGGTTTATTTGACGGCGATATTCACCATCAGCGCATATCGGCCCATAGATCTTCTCTTATGACCTTTTACAGCAGGATGTTGAACAGGTTACACGACAAACTGTCACCTTGTCTGAATCCTCGAGATCTCTCCTACTTTAACTGGTCAATGGTGGATTTGCCAGAAGCCGCATTGGTATGGTCCAATAATGTCATTGACCATTGGATTCAGTCGTTCACACAGCACGCTCGGTAGCACTTTTTATGCGATGGGAAGGAGACTTATTCCTCTATAGTTGGCACATATCATCTTGTCTCCTCTTTTGTGCACGGGACACAGGATGTTGAGGTTCCAATCATTGGGCATGCATTCCTCTAGCCAAATTGTACAAATGAGCTGGTACATGCTCCTGACCAGCATCTGACCACCAGTCTTGAATAGTTCGGCTGTTAAACCTTTTCAAAATGCTGCAGCACGCTGTCAGTATCTTTCACCAGTTTTCCTTCTTTATCTTCGGTTTGGTGTTTTACTCGTTAGTGAAATTCCCGGACTTCGTTCAGTTTGTAGGGAGTGGGTAATTCTTTGCCATTGTGCTTCTATATTATTATCGGGACAAGGAGTGTTTTCGTTAAGCAAGTGGGTAAATTGAGCGGAGTATGCTTCTGCTATCTGTTGTGTTTGCAGCTTTTCGGCTCCGAGTTACATTAGATCGCACCATTGCTGCTATATTAAGACGGGTGCGAACTTTGGCTGCCACAAGGTAATGGTCAGAATCGATATTCGCTCCTCGTATCGTTCGAACGTCTTAAACACTGATTCGTCCAGTGTTTAAAACGTTCGTCCGTCTATCACAACATGATCGATTTAATTTCTCGATGTTCGATCGGGAGAAAACCAGGTGGCCTTGTGTATAACGTAATGCTTGAATCTGGTGCTGCTAACTACCATGATTATTGCTGGCGCCAATTCAATCAACCTCATGCCGTTGTCGGATGTTTCTTCATGAAGGCTGAATTTTCCGACGGTGGGGCTTAAGATATTTTCCCTTCCGATTTTTGCATTAAAATCTTCTAGCAGAATTTTAATCCCATGGCTAGGGCAGCGGTCATATGCAGTTTCTAGGCGCTCGTAAAACATCGGAGCATGGGCGCTAATAAGACTGATGTAAAAGAACTTCGCTTTCATACGGATTATAGCAATTCGCTCATCTACTGAAATCCGCAGCCAAATTCACGTCTCGTTTCATGGCAGCTTTAATACAGGGCGTATTGAAAGGGACTGGCTTAAGTAAATTAGATGATACTGATGATACTCTTTTACTAATTTAATAGCCTCTTGTAGTATAGTAGCACATGATGTCAAAATATCATTTACTGTACTTTATTGCTTTAACAACAAGTGGATTTTGTTCTTCGAATCGTTCGGCATTCAAATTCTTGATATAATGCGAAATACTTGGAAGAAAAACTCCAAAAATCATGACATCCATAACGAAAACGTCTTGGTCGATCATCTGGTCTTACATATGATTTCGTGTGCGTCAATTGTACATTTATAAACGTTAAAAAGATCAATATGATCGTCCAATTTTCGCTCCAGGCAGATAAGTCTCTTCATAGCTATCGCGTAACTGTCTGGCAGACTGAAAATATCAAATTTCCAGAAAAGAAGCGTTTCAAAATGACCATCCTACCTATGTCCAACGAAATCTTTCAAAAATCCAAGAGCTCGCTCTTCATCCTTCCCTACTAGCTCTCCATCATTCCCTATACTACCAGGGAATAAAAGCTTTTCACCAAATACTGGATGCATCCATCTCTGTTTCTACATTCACAGACATGATAACAAAACTAATTGCTTGCCTCGTTGTTGTCCGATATTGCTCCATAAATAATCTAACCAATCTGTCTAAGTACATCAACCGGTTCATTGGGAGATTCTTGTCTTATTTTTGACGCGAGCACAAGGTTAAATTTATTACATCCAATAACAGTCATGGACACGGCTATAGATTGTTAACTTTTTGGAATTATTTGCTCATCGTTCCATACCGCTTGTCCACCTTAGACACAAAGGACCGTTCCAGTCATACCCAGTCCATCTAATAGCGACTTATCCATTAAACTTATAAACGATCCTTCGCCAATAAATGCGTAAGTCTTCCCTTTTTATTATATCCAAACACATATATTAAAACTATTTTAAACAACATTTCACTTAATTCACTTCGATGTTTATTTATCATTTCCACATTATCCAAATGACAATTATAATTTTCGTGTTATTTATTCACATCAGGTGATCTGTTGCTGTCCTTTGTTGAAGAATATATGTGCAAAGAGGGGTAATGATAATATTGACATTCTAATCCTACTTAGATTTTTTTCAAGTTGTCCATACAAAATATTGACATAACCCATGTTACGTTTGATGGTCGTAATGCATCTCCATTAAGAGTCTTTTGTAATCTAATACGATTTTCACTGTGGATAAACCCACACACTTCCGTGGACCATTCATATATAGACAATTAATGGCCAGTCCGAACCGAAAATTATGGCAATTCCTTAGGTACAGATATTGGGTATAGATTTATAGTGTGAAATAGAAAAATGTGATGTCCCGATGGTAGGATTCGAGGTGTTGGGTTTTACGCGGTCTGTTGTCAAATCTTATCTGATGTGAGGGGGCTGTCATTCTTCAACCGCGCGATTTGAATGGACTCCTTATAATAATGTGCTTGAATACATGGATTGAGTTGTCGTTGTAGGAACATTGTTAAGCATTAATTCTATATTATTAACTGAATTATGATTATTAGAATGAGAAGTTGCTCCAGGCAAAATAAACGGATTTATGTGGCAAGCTCCTTGGTGCTTGAATACATGGATTGAGTTGTCGTTGTAGGAACATTGTTAAGCATTAATTCTATATTATTAACTGAATTATGATTATTAGAATGAGAAGTTGCTGCAGGCAAAATAAACGGATTTATGTGGCAAGCTCCTTGGTGCTTGGGTCGTTTTACTTTGTTACGATGCAACAGCCTGGCTTTACATTTCAACAAACGTTGTTTCTTGGGTTGTTTTATTTGCTTTGTTGAGGCATGGCTATCACTGTTACCTGATTGATGTGACGTAACAGGAACATGATTGATATATACGTTTGACATTTGTAGGTTAGGCGGGATATTTCGACGCTACAATTTGTAGGTTTTTCATAGCTCGGTCGTCGGTCTTTTGAGCATCTCATCCAATTTGAAAGACCATTTTTCGAGATGTTGACTTCTAGTTGATCTTTCCTTCGGATGCGTGGCCTTCCCTTTTGCGTGGGGCATCTTTATCCATTCTCACAAGATGGCCTAGCCAAAGTAGTCGCAGCCGCTCGATCCGTATGACTATGCCCGAGAAAAGAGGGTATAGCTCATGGTTTATTTGACGGCGATATTCACCATCAGCGCATATCGGCCCATAGATCTTCTCTTATGACCTTTTACAGCAGGATGTTGAACAGGTTACACGACAAACTGTCACCTTGTCTGAATCCTCGAGATCTCTCCTACTTTAACTGGTCAATGGTGGATTTGCCAGAAGCCGCATTGGTATGGTCCAATAATGTCATTGACCATTGGATTCAGTCGTTCACACAGCACGCTGGGTAGCACTTTTTATGCGATGGGAAGGAGACTTATTCCTCTATAGTTGGCACATATCATCTTGTCTCCTCTTTTGTGCACGGGACACAGGATGTTGAGGTTCCAATCATTGGGCATGCATTCCTCTAGCCAAATTGTACAAATGAGCTGGTACATGCTCCTGACCAGCATCTGACCACCAGTCTTGAATAGTTCGGCTTTTAAACCTTTTCAAAATGCTGCAGCACGCTGTCAGTATCTTTCACCAGTTTTCCTTCTTTATCTTCGGTTTGGTGTTTTACTCGTTAGTGAAATTCCCGGACTTCGTTCAGTTTGTAGGGAGTGGGTAATTCTTTGCCATTGTGCTTCTATATTATTATCGGGACAAGGAGTGTTTACGTTAAGCAAGTGGGTAAATTGAGCGGAGTATGCTTCTGCTATCTGTTGTGTTTGCAGCTTTTCGGCGCCGAGTTACATTAGATCGCACCATTGCTGCTATATTAAGACGGGTGCGAACTTTGGCTGCCACAAGGTAATGGTCAGAATCGATATTCGCTCCTCGTATCGTTCGAACGTCTTAAACACTGATTCGTCCAGTGTTTAAAACGTTCGTCCGTCTATCACAACATGATCGATTTAATTTCTCGATGTTCGATCGGGAGAAAACCAGGTGGCCTTGTGTATAACGTAATGCTTGAATCTGGTGCTGCTAACTACCATGATTATTGCTGGCGCCAATTCAATCAACCTCATGCCGTCGTCGGATGTTTCTTCATGAAGGCTGAATTTTCCGACGGTGGGGCCAAAGATATTTTCCCTTCCGATTTTTGCATTAAAATCTTCTAGCAGAATTTTAATCCCATGGCTAGGGCAGCGGTCATATGCAGTTTCTAGGCGCTCGTAAAACATCGGAGCATGGGCGCTAATAAGACTGATGTAAAAGAACTTCGCTTTCATACGGATTATAGCCATTCGCTCATCTACTGAAATCCGCATCCAAATTCACGTCTCGTTTCATGGCAGCTTTAATACAGGGCGTATTGAAAGGGACTGGTTTAAGTAAATTAGATGATACTTAAGCCAGCCCTTTCCATCGCATTTCCTGCAAGGCAATAATATCGTTTTGTACTGCTTGAATACATCTGCCAAGTTGAAAAGTGGAAAGGGACTGGCTTAAGTAAATTAGATGATACTGGAAAGGGACTGGCTTAAGTAAATTAGATGATACTTAAGCCAGTCCCTTTCCATCTCATTTCCTACAAGGCAATAATATCGTTTAGTACTTCTTGAATACATCCGCCAAGGTGAAAACTGCGCCTGTTCTGTACAACGTGCGCACATTCCAAGTGCAGAATCGCAGGGGTCCTTCATACGTTCGAGGGGGTCGTCAACATTGAGAGATTTGGTTTTCTTTTTCGTTGCTTTTTCATGGTGTGGGCAACTAAACGGACGCCTCAACCCATTTTTGATACCCTCAACCATAGTATGGAAGGTTTATTAATTTTGTCATTCCGTTTGTAACTCATCGAAATATTCATTTCCGACCCTATATTCTTGATCAGGGTAAAATTCTAAGACGATCTAGCCATGTCCGTCTGTCCGCCCGTCCATCTGTTGTAATCACGCTATCTTCTGAAGGAATTAAGATAGGGTGCTGAATTTTTGCATAGGGTTGTCTTTTGTCTGCAGGCAGGTAAAATTTGAAGATATATCGGTTCACGTTTAGGCATATCTCCCATATAAGGGTACCCGCCAAATTTCGGTATTTTGGGGTTCTTGAGCGCGTTTTCAGTCGAATTCGCTGAAATTTAGTACATGGAGTTCTTATTGGGTACTAAATGTCTCCACAAAAAAGTATAAGTATAGGTCCACTTTTTCTGGTCGCCCCCATATAACGGTACCTCTTAATTTTCTGTACTTTGAGGGTTTTTGGTCGTATTTTTCCACCGAATTGGCTGTAATTTAGTATTTTGAGTTCTTAATAAGTACCAAATCTCTCCACAAAAAATTATGAATATAGGTCCATTTTTTCGGGTAGCCCCCATATAAGGGTACCCCCATATTTTCGGTGTTTTGGGGTTCTTGAGCGCGTTTTTCAACGGAATTCGCTGCAATTTGGTATTTTGTAGCCGGTTAACCGAGGGACCAATTATCCGAACCCGCTTAATTGAATAGTTTGTTCAATTACAGTAATCACGTATAATTGGAACTACTTATGATTTAAAAAAATCCAATGTCAAATACAAAATCGCTTTCTCGCAGTTTTTCCTTAGCAATAAACATATGTTTTGAATTAAATTATGTCAGATGACAAATAAAAAATTACAGATTATTTGTCAATTATTATTATGCAATTAACCGGGGAAAAGTAAAAGGAAATTTATTTTTGATGACGTGAATTTTGAACCAATTAAGCGGGAAAACCAATTAACAGGGTTTAATTATCCGAGAAAATTTACATGTATTTTCCTATGAAATATTTTTTGCCCCATCATGTGGTTCAATTAAAATACTGTATCTGATTTGTTCCGCGTATTGAATTAGGTTCGTAAGGTTCGATAATGAAATGTAGCAGCATTTAGACCTAGCCACTGTGTGGAGGTTCCAGAAGCAGTGGACCTATATTCCCCATCTTTGAATTTGAACTAAGTTTGGAAGAAATAATAAGATGGGCAAAGATTGGATGAAATCTTAATTTTCTGAAACGGATTTTGTCCAAAGAAACATGAGGTCTAGTACCAATATTTCGATGAGGCACATTTTCAATTTAACACCCTCATTAGCCATAAGGCTGAGGGTATAATTATCCATTAAAAATTTCTGAAATTTGTATTATGGTTAACATAATTCCTTTTAAGAAATGTCGGTGTAGGTCCATTCTTTGGTATGTTCCCTATATTTTAATTTCTAGTACCTATCACTATATCTACGGTAGGGGGTATCCAAAGTTCGGCCGGGCCGAACGCTTTTTCACTCGTATATAGTTTTTATGGGTGAACTCGGGGAACGTATAAGCTCGCTATTTCAATGGATGCCAAATAGTTACCCCAGGTGACACCGCGGGGAGGTTACCACTAGTGTTGCCAAAACTTGATTGAGTCAAAATGCTAGATTTTGTTCAAAAAATGCTAAAAAGTGCTAGAAAATTTAGAAAAATGAGAGAAATATATTTGATAAAAAATATTTAAATACGAATTAAGAAATTGGAATTAACAGCTATCTTGTAAAGGTATTATATTTTTTTGTGGAGAGTTTGAAACGTCATGAATTATTGATCCTAGACCAGGGATCAGCGATAGTGACGACGCAAAAAAGACCGATCAATTTTATTTACTTTATTTTTTTAATTTAAGGGGACCCCCCATTTTCGGGGTCAAAATTTTTGTTAATATAATTCGAATCTACACTGATTAAAGAATGTCTCCACAAAATTTCAAGTGAAAATCTCAAGAACTCTTGAAGATATAGCCGATTTATTGTGTCAGCATCAAGTGACGGCTGAAGGGCTTCTCAAACTTTAAACGCGTTTTTCTCTAAACATTTTTTTGCGAATGGCGGGCACGATAACTCAAAAACTAATAATCCAATCGGTTCCAAATTTTGCAACGTTTCTCTGGGAGTGTATAGCTCTCGTATGAACTAGGATAAAGCCAATCGGTGAAAATCTTCCTTATTTTTTAACTTGGTTTTTGGTAAAAAATCGGCGATTTTCCAAAAATATTTTTTCAAAGGTCCACCATTTTGTTAATTTTAGAGCGAAGTCAATAATCCTAGTTCATACGAGAGCCAGACATGTCCTCTTTCTAACACCGTTGGAATTTTCGGATTCCGATGTTCCAGTGAGGAGTTATCATGCCCGCCATCAAAAATAAGGACTTTTCTTCAATTACAAAAAACAACAACAAAACAATAACAAACATTTTTTGTAAATTATTTTTCTTCTCTTTTAAATCTTCAATTATATATGTGCAAAGTTACAAACCGTAACAAGCATTTGTATTCATTTACCAGCCCATTGAAAATCTTGAAAAATTAAAATCGAGAATGGGGGAGGTTCCCTTAACTTAAATTAAAGCTACGCGTAAAATAGCAAATAAACACTAAACTAAAGTTTTGATTTTGGCTGCAACAGTGGCTTTTTATACCCTCCACCATAGTATGGAGGGTATATTAATTTTGTCATTCCGTTTGTAACTTATCGAAATATTCATTTCCGACCCTATAAAGTATATATATATTATTGATCAGGGTAGACATCTAAGACGATCTAGCCTTGTCCGTCCGTCTGTTGTAATCACGCTATCTTTTGAAGGAATTGAGATAGGGTGATGAAATTTTGCGTAGGGTTGTCCTTTGTCTGCAGGCAAGTTCGAAGATGGGATACCCCCCAATTTTCGGTATTTTGGGGTTCTTGAACGCGTTTTTCAAACGAATACGCTGAAATTTGGTACATTGGGTCCCTATTAGGTGATAAATATATCCACAAAAAATTGTAAGCATAGGTCCACTTTTTCTGGTAGCCCCCATATAACGGTACC
This sequence comes from Musca vetustissima, assembly GCF_032173495.1. Lineage (NCBI taxonomy): Eukaryota > Metazoa > Arthropoda > Insecta > Diptera > Muscidae > Musca > Musca vetustissima. The sequence goes on from NW_026876647.1 coordinate 13,529, forward strand.
TCCTAATTATCAGTATTTTTGGGGTTTTTATCGTATTTTTCCACCGAATTGGCTGTAATTTAGTATTGTAAGTTATTGGTGGGTACCAAATCTCTCCACAAAAAATTATAAATATAGGTCAATTTTTTCGGATATCCCCCATATAAGGGTACCGCCCATTTTTCGGTATTTTGGGGTTCTTGAGCGCGCTTTTCAACCGAATTCGCTGCAATTTGGTTTTTTCAATATTTTTTTTTTCAAATCCAATAAGGCTTTTTTTAATAATATTTTTTCCGAATTCTATAAGGCGCGGTTTTTTAAATAATATTTTTCCAAATTTAATAGGGCGTGGTTTTTCAAATAATTTTTTCCAAATGTTTTTTTTTTCTATACAGTTAAAGTTAATTAAACTAACAACAAAAAGGACAAACATAAACATCTGGCAACTGCTTGCACTCTATAGTTTTAAATGTAGAATAGAATTTTTAATTACATGCACTGGATCAGATATAGAGATGCGATTATACACGCTGTTATATACTTCACATAGTGATCTAAAGGGATTACATAACTCACAATTAGATCTCACTAAAGGAAGATAAAGCGGTATATAATTACGAGTAAGACGTGAAGGTACATTAAACATGATTTCAACAATTAAAAATTTCGAGTCAATTAAAAATATAGATCTTAGCATTAGACGTCTTCGTTCTAGTGTTGGAAGATAAATAAATTTTAAATGGTTTTCATAAGGGGGAGTGCTTCAACTGTACTCCAAGGCAAACCTCTTAGAGCAAATAAGAAAAATTGTGTTTGGACAGATTCAATTTTTTTAGAATAACAATACACATCCACAATACACCTCCATATTCTAATGTAGTCGAACTAGACTAACAAATAAACAAAATGGTCAAAACCAACTTCCTCGGAGGACAAATTTATTGATGAGAATTGATAGAAAATACTCCAAGTAAAATAAATATGAAATTTGGCATTGACCTGAACCAATTTTTAAGAAACTTAACACACATCATTCTACACCAATGCTATGCCAAATTTCGTCCAAATCGAAAGAAAAATAGGGACTTTGGTGCACCATTTATAACAAATCGGACGAATATTCAGTATTCCCCGCTTAATTACCTACACGCTTAATTACCTTCCACGGTTAATTAATCCGATTTCAGAATACCCAGTTATTTGCAGTACAATCCCTTACAAAATTGCACGTTTAATTACCCCCTTTTAATTACCCATTTCATTTATTTGCCTCTAAATAACCTACCCAATGTATTTTTTTAAATCTGGCAACTTCACTTAAAATGACTTACATTTACTAGTGCACTTGCCACACATGTGCACATAAAATTTATTGTCAGAAATACATCTTTGTCTATCAAACTAAAGCTCCAGTTAATATCTCAAGCAAAAAAACAAAACACCAGTGTCCACCGATGTTTACCCTTGCTGGGTACTTAACCGGGTCCACGGATAATTACCCTAACGAGGTAATTAACCGTGCTCGCTTAATTACCTTCCACGGATAATTTCTCAAAAATCTTGAAATTTTCACTGAGGTAATTAAGCGGAGTTTACTGTATATGGGAGCTATTTCTAAATCTGAACTGATTTTTACGAAACTTAGCACACATCATTATGGTCTTAATTTAGTATGATGTACCAAATTTGGCTGGAATTTAGTATTTTGAGTTCTTAACAAGTACCAAATCTCTCCACAAAAAATTATGAATATAGGTCCATTTTTTCGGGTAGCCCCCATATAAGGGTACCCCCATATTTTCGGTGTTTTGGGGTTCTTGAGCGCGTTTTTCAACGGAATTCGCTGCAATTTGGTATTTTGTAGCCGGTTAACCGAGGAACCAATTATCCGAACCCGCTTAATTGAATAGTTTGTTCAATTACAGTAATCACGTATAATTGGAACTACTAATGATTTAAAAAAATCCAATGTCAAATACAAAATCGCTTTCTCGCAGTTTTTCCTTAGCAATAAACATATGTTTTGAATTAAATTATGTCAAATGACAAATAACAAATTACAGATTATTTGTCAATTATTATTATGCAATTAACCGGGGAAAAGTAAAAGGAAATTTATTTTTGATGACATGAATTTTGAACCACTTAAGCGGGAAACCCAATTAACAGGGTTTAATTATCCGAGAAAATTTACATGTATTTTCCTATGAAATATTTTTTGCCCCATCATGTGGTTCAATTAAGCGTGGGAACCAATTAACCGTAGGGTCAATTAACCGAAAAATACTGTATCTGATTTGTTTCGCGTATTGCATTAGGTTCTAGGACTCTGTTGATACATATTTATAACGCAAGATACAAATTTATAACGTAAGGTTCGATAATGAAATGTAGCAGCATTTAGACCTAGCCACTGTGTGGAGCTTCCAGAAAGAGTGGACCGATATTCCCCGTCTTTGAATTTGAAGTAAGTTTGGAAGAAATAATAAGATGGATAAGAAGAAGGATATCGAGATACAAAATTATAACGTAAGGTTCGATAATGACATATAGCCGCATTTAGACCTAGCCCCTGTGTGGAGGTTCCAGAAGCAGTGGACCTATATTCCCCATATTTGAATTTGAACTAAGTTTGGAAGAAATAATAAGATGGGCAAAGATTGGATGAAATCTTAATTTTCTGAAACGGATTTTGTCCAAAAAACATGAGGTCTAGAACCAATATTTCGATAAGGCACATTTTCAATTTAACACCCTCATTAGCCATAAGGCTGAGGGTATAATTATCCATTAAAAATTTCTGAAATTTGTATTATGGTTAACATAATTCCTTTTAAGAAATGTCGGTGTAGGTCCACTTTTTGGTATGTTCCCTATATTTTAATTTCTAGTACCTATCACTATATCTACGGTAGGGGGTATCCAAAGTTCGGCCCGGCCGAACTTAACGCTTTTTCACTCGTATATAGTTTTTATGGGTGAACTCGGGGAACGTATAAGCTCACTATTTCAATGGATGCCAAATAGTTACCCCAGGTGACACCGCGGGGAGGTTAGTGTCCACTAGTGTTGCCAAAACTTGATTGAGTCAAAATGCTAGATTTTGTTCAAAAAATGCTAAAAAGTGCTAGAAAATTTAGAAAAATGAGAGAAATATATTTGATAAAAAATATTTAAATACGAATTAAGAAATTGGAATTAACAGCTATCTTGTAAAGGTATTATATTTTTTTGTGGAGAGTTTGAAACGTCATGAATTATTGATCCTAGACCAGGGATCAGCGATAGTGACGACGCAAAAAAGACCGATCAATTTTATTTACTTTATTTTTTTAATTTAAGGCGATCCCCCCCCCCCCCCATTTTCGGGGTCAAAATTTTTGTTAATATAATTCGAATCTACACTGATTAAAGAATGTCTCTACAAAATTTCAAGTGAAAATCTCAAGAACTCTTGAAGATATAGCCGATTTATTGTGTCAGCATCAAGTGACGGCTGAAGGGCTTCTCAAACTTTAAACGCGTTTTTCTCTAAACATTTTTTTGCGAATGGCGGGCACGATAACTCAAAAACTAATAATCCAATCGGTTCCAAATTTTGCAACGTTTCTCTGGGAGTGTATAGCTCTCGTATGAACTAGGATAAAGCCAATCGGTGAAGATCTTCTTTATATTTTAACTTGGTTTTTGGTAAAAAATCGGCGATTTTCCAAAAATATTTTTTCAAAGTTCCACCATTTTGTTAATTTTAGAGCGAAGTCAATAATCCTAGTTCATACGAGAGCCAGACATGTCCTCTTTCTAACACCGTTGGAATTTTCGGATTCCGATGTTCCAGTGAGGAGTTATCATGCCCGCCATCAAAAATAAGGACTTTTCTTCAATTACAAAAAACAATAACAAACATTTTTTGTAAATTATTTTTTTTCTCTTTTAAATCTTCAATTATATATGTGCAAAGTTACAAACCGTAACAAGCATTTGTATTCATTTACCAGCCCATTGAAAATCTTGAAAAATTAAAATCGAGAATGGGGGAGGTTCCCTTAACTTAAATTAAAGCTACGCGTAAAATAGCAAATAAACACTAAACTAAAGTTTTGATTTTGGCTGCAACAGTGGCTTTTTATACCCTCCACCATAGTATGGAGGGTATATTAATTTTGTCATTCCGTTTGTAACTTATCGAAATATTCATTTCCGACCCTATAAAGTATATATATATTATTGATCAGGGTAGACATCTAAGACGATCTAGCCTTGTCCGTCCGTCTGTTGTAATCACGCTATCTTTTGAAGGAATTGAGATAGGGTGCTGAAATTTTGCGTAGGGTTGTCCTTTGTCTGCAGGCAAGTTCGAAGATGGGATACCCCCCAATTTTCGGTATTTTGGGGTTCTTGAACGCGTTTTTCAAACGAATACGCTGAAATTTGGTACATTGGGTCCCTATTAGGTGATAAATATATCCACAAAAAATTATAAGCATAGGTCCACTTTTTCTGGTAGCCCCCATATAACGGTACCTCCTAATTATCAGTATTTTTGGGGTTTTTATCGTATTTTTCCACCGAATTGGCTGTAATTTAGTATTGTAAATTATTGGTGGGTACCAAATCTCTCCACAAAAAATTATAAATATAGGTCAATTTTTTCGGATATCCCCCATATAAGGGTACCGCCCATTTTTCGGTATTTTGGGGTTCTTGAGCGCGCTTTTCAACCGAATTCGCTGCAATTTGGTTTTTTCAATATTTTTTTTTCAAATCCAATAAGGCTTTTTTTAATAATATTTTTTCCGAATTCTATAAGGCGCGGTTTTTTAAATAATATTTTTCCAAATTTAATAGGGCATGGTTTTTCAAATAATTTTTTCCAAATGTTTTTTTTTTCAATACAGTTAAAGTTAATTAAACTAACAACAAAAAGGACAAACATAAACATCTGCAACTGCTTGCACTCTATAGTTTTAAATGTAGAATAGAATTTTTAATTACATGCACTGGATCAGATATAGAGATGCGATTATACACGCTGTTATATACTTCACATAGTGATCTAAAGGGATTACATAACTCACAATTAGATCTCACTAAAGGAAGATAAAGCGGTATATAATTACGAGTAAGACGTGAAGGTACATTAAACATGATTTCAACAATTAAAAATTTCGAGTCAATTAAAAATATAGATCTTAGCATTAGACGTCTTCGTTCTAGTGTTGGAAGATAAATAAATTTTAAATGGTTTTCATAAGGGGGAGTGCTTCAACTGTACTCCAAGGCAAACCTCTTAGAGCAAATAAGAAAAATTGTGTTTGGACAGATTCAATTTTTTTAGAATAACAATACACATCCACAATACACCTCCATATTCTAATGTAGTCGAACTAGACTAACAAATAAACAAAATGGTAAAAACCAACTTCCTCGGAGGACAAATTTAGATGAGAATTGATAGAAAACACTCCAAGTAAAATAAATATGAAATTTGGCATTGACCTGAACCAATTTTTAAGAAACTTAACACACATCATTCTACACCATTGCTATGCCAAATTTCGTCCAAATCGAAAGAAAAATAGGGACTGTGGTGCACCATTTATATCAAATCGGACGAATATTCAGTATTCCCCGCTTAATTACCTCCACGCTTAATTACCTTCCACGGTTAATTAATCCGATTTCAGAATACCCAGTTATTTGCAGTACAATCCCTTACAAAATTGCACGTTTAATTACCCCCTTTTAATTACCCATTTCATTTATTTGCCCCTAAATAACCTACCCCAAAGTAACCATACCTTTAAATCTGTCCCATGCAATTACCCAATGTATTTTTTTAAATCTGGCAACTTCACTTAAAATGACTTACATTTACTAGTGCACTTGCCACACATGTGCACATAAAATTTATTGTTTTGAAATTTTTCGTGAAATGTCTCCCAGAAATACATCTTTGTCTATCAAACTTAAGCTCCAGTTAATATCTCAAGCAAAAAAAACAAAACACCAGTGTCCACCGATGTTTACCCTTGCTGGGTACTTAACCGGGTCCACGGATAATTACCCTAACGAGATAATTAACCGTGCTCGCTTAATTACCTTCCACGGATAATTTCTCAAAAATCTTGAAATTTTCACTGAGGTAATTAAGCGGGGTTTACTGTATATGGGAGCTATATCTAAATCTGAACTGATTTTTATGAAACTTAGCACACATTATGGTCTTAATTTAGTAGGATGTACCAAATTTCGTGCAAATCGAACGATATATAGGGACTTTTGTACACCATTTACATTAAATCGGACGATAATATATGTGGGAGCTATGTCTAAATCTGAACCGATTTTTCCAAATTTCAATAGGGTTCGTCCATGGGCCAAATAAGTGGGCTGTGACAAATTTCATCCACATCGGATTTAACATCTACAGATGGATGGACGGACATGCTTAGATCGACTCAGAAAATGATTCTATGCATATTCTCAAAAGAAACCATGTGTATATCTCGTTCCCTTTTGCCTGTTACAAACATATGCACAAAGACATAATACCACAGTGTGGTGAAGGGTATAAAAATATGGTTTTACACAAATTTAAAAAACAATATTTTTTTATAAAATTAAAAAACAAATTCGAAATAAATTTGTTTAAATAAAGTCGCCTTAATATTTAAATCCACGCTATGGGTAATTATTCAAAACTATATTTTTAAATTCCCACAATTCGGAACAATTTATTTTTCTTCAATAAAGACGTTTCGAAAAATTTGAAAAAAAAAATAGTAATAATAACCCACGCTATGAATATTTATATATATATATATATTTAAAAAAAATTCTAATGGTCCCTATCGATGATTGTAGTCCATATTGAAAATTGATCATTAAATGGTTTTTAACAATAGTTTTCACTTAAATTTATTGGACTTTCAGACAGAGAAATGGACGACGGCGCGAGTGACGAGTAAAGCAAAGAAACTAGCGGTGGATATGCCGATTTTATAGCTGTTTAATACATGTTGTTTGTGTTTTAAAGCCATAAAACTTTTTGAATAGTTGTGTATTTAACACCAATGGTGGGTGAGAGAGAGAGAGGGGGTAGCCACCACTATTTTTTCTTCTTTGTTATTTCATATATATATATATATATACGGCGCGAGTGACGAGTAAAGCAAGGAAACTAGCGGTGGATATGCCGATTTTATAGCTGTTTAATACATGTTGTTTGTGTTTTAAAGCCATACAACTTTTTGATTAGTTGTGTATTTAACACCAATGGTGGGTGAGAGAGAGAGGGGGTAGCCACCACTATTTTTTCTTCTTTGTTATTTCATATATATATATATATATATATATACGGCGCGAGTGACGAGTAAAGCAAGGAAACTAGCGGTGGATATGCCGATTTTATAGCTGTTTAATACATGTTGTTTGTGTTTTAAAGCCATAAAACTTTTTGAATAGTTGTGTATTTAACACCAATGGTGGGTGAGAGAGAGAGGGGGTAGCCACCACTATTTTTTCTTCTTTGTTATTTCATATATATATATATATATGAGTTTTTCAGTAGAAGCTTTCAAAGTATGGAAGTTTCTTTTACCGTACGTGCCATTTTTGCTTATAACTTTGGTTTGGATTGGCCGATGATTACCAAAATTTCAGTGAATTTAAATTAAGGACCGTAGTATCTAAAAACGTAAAGAATTTTTAAGTCTGAAAAGTGAGTTTTTCAGTAGAAGCTTTCAAAGTATAGAAGTTTCTTTAATCGTACGCGCCATGCTAAGTACATTTTTGCTTATAACGTTGGTTTGAAATGGCCGATGATTACCAAAATTTCAGTAAATTTAAATTAAGGACCGTAGTATCGAAAAACGTAAAAATCTTTAAAACATGCTAAGTCGACTTAGCATACTATGGTTCGGAGGCGTCGAAATGTTCAAATCTGATAATTGTTGGCAAACTGATTTTTTCACATTTTTTTTCGAAAAATGGGTACATTTTTCTGATGCTAAAATCTTAGAATATTTATATTAACGGTTATTATAGTGTTATATATCAATATATATATAATGGAAAAAAATTAGTTTGTGTGTATGTTACCGATAGACGCAAAAACCGCTGAACAGATATTAATGAGATTTACACAGAATGTCATGACATGTCCTGAATGTAACATAGGCTAGATATATATAGGTCAATTTTTTCGGATATCCCCCATATAAGGGTACCGCCCATTTTTCGGTATTTTGGGGTTCTTGAGCGCGCTTTTCAACCGAATTCGCTGCAATTTGGTTTTTTCAATATTTTTTTTTTCAAATCCAATAAGGCTTTTTTTAATAATATTTTTTCCGAATTCTATAAGGCGCGGTTTTTTAAATAATATTTTTACAAATTTAATAGGGCATGGTTTTTCAAATAATTTTTTCCAAATGTTTTTTTTCAATACAGTTAAAGTTAATTAAACTAACAACAAAAAGGACAAACATAAACATCTGGCAACTGCTTGCACTCTATAGTTTTAAATGTAGAATAGAATTTTTAATTACATGCACTGGATCAGATATAGAGATGCGATTATACACGCTGTTATATACTTCACATAGTGATCTAAAGGGATTACATAACTCACAATTAGATCTCACTAAAGGAAGATAAAGCGGTATATAATTACGAGTAAGACGTGAAGGTACATTAAACATGATTTCAACAATTAAAAATTTCGAGTCAATTAAAAATATAGATCTTAGCATTAGACGTCTTCGTTCTAGTGTTGGAAGATAAATAAATTTTAAATGGTTTTCATAAGGGGGAGTGCTTCAACTGTACTCCAAGGCAAACCTCTTAGAGCAAATAAGAAAAATTGTGTTTGGACAGATTCAATTTTTTTAGAATAACAATATACATCCACAATACACCTCCATATTCTAATGTAGTCGAACTAGACTAACAAATAAACAAAATGGTAAAAACCAACTTCCTCGGAGGACAAATTTAGAATGAGAATTGATAGAAAACACTCCAAGTAAAATAAATATGAAATTTGGCATTGACCTGAACCAATTTTTAAGAAACTTAACACACATCATTCTACACCATTGCTATGCCAAATTTCGTCCAAATCGAAAGAAAAATAGGGACTGTGGTGCACCATTTATAAATCGGACGAATATTCAGTATTCCCCGCTTAATTACCTCCACGCTTAATTACCTTCCACGGTTAATTAATCCGATTTCAGAATACCCAGTTATTTGCAGTACAATCCCTTACAAAATTGCACGTTTAATTACCCCCTTTTAATTACCCATTTCATTTATTTGCCCCTAAATAACCTACCCCAAAGTAACCATACCTTTAAATCTGTCCCATGCAATTACCCAATGTATTTTTTTAAATCTGGCAACTTCACTTAAAATGACTTACATTTACTAGTGCACTTGCCACACATGTGCACATAAAATTTATTGTTTTGAAATTTTTCGTGAAATGTCTCCCAGAAATACATCTTTGTCTATCAAACTTAAGCTCCAGTTAATATCTCAAGCAAAAAAAAAACAAAACACCAGTGTCCACCGATATTTAACCTCGCTGGGTACTTAACCGGGTCCACGGATAATTACCCTAACGAGATAATTAACCGTGCTCGCTTAATTACCTTCCACGGATAATTTCTCAAAAATCTTGAAATTTTCACTGAGGTAATTAAGCGGGGTTTACTGTATATGGGAGCTATATCTAAATCTGAACTGATTTTTATGAAACTTAGCACACATTATGGTCTTAATTTAGTAGGATGTACCAAATTTCGTGCAAATCGAACGATATATAGGGACTTTTGTACACCATTTACATTAAATCGGACGATAATATATGTGGGAGCTATGTCTAAATCTGAACCGATTTTTCCAAATTTCAATAGGGTTCGTCCATGGGCCAAATAAGTGGGCTGTGACAAATTTCATCCACATCGGATTTAACATCTACAGATGGATGGACGGACATGCTTAGATCGACTCAGAAAATGATTCTATGCATATTCTCAAAAGAAACCATGTGTATATCTCGTTCCCTTTTGCCTGTTACAAACATATGCACAAAGACATAATACCACAGTGTGGTGAAGGGTATAAAAATATGGTTTTACACAAATTTAAACAATATTTTTTTATAAAATTAAAAAACAAATTCGAAATAAATTTGTTTAAATAAAGTCGCCTTAATATTTAAATCCACGCTATGGGTAATTATTCAAAACTATATTTTTAAATTCCCACAATTCGGAACAATTTATTTTTCTTCAATAAAGACGTTTCGAAAAATTTGAAAAAAAAAAAATAGTAATAATAACCCACGCTATGAATATTTATATATATATATATATATATTTAAAAAAAAATTCTAATGGTCCCTATCGATGATTGTAGTCCATATTGAAAATTGATCATTAAATGGTTTTTAACAATAGTTTTCACTTAAATTTATTGGACTTTCAGACAGAGAAATGGACGACGGCGCGAGTGACGAGTAAAGCAAAGAAACTAGCGGTGGATATGCCGATTTTATAGCTGTTTAATACATGTTGTTTGTGTTTTAAAGCCATAAAACTTTTTGAATAGTTGTGTATTTAACACCAATGGTGGGTGAGAGAGAGAGGGGGTAGCCACCACTATTTTTTCTTCTTTGTTATTTCATATATATATATATATATATATACGGCGCGAGTGACGAGTAAAGCAAGGAAACTAGCGGTGGATATGCCGATTTTATAGCTGTTTAATACATGTTGTTTGTGTTTTAAAGCCATAAAACTTTTTGAATAGTTGTGTATTTAACACCAATGGTGGGTGAGAGAGAGAGGGGGTAGCCACCACTATTTTTTCTTCTTTGTTATTTCATATATATATATATATATATATAGGCGCGAGTGAGAAGCTTTCAAAGTAAGGAAGTTTCTTTTACCGTACGTGCCATTTTTGCTTATAACTTTGGTTTGTGTTTTGGCCATGACTTTACCAAAATTTCAGTGAATTTAAATTAAGGACCGTAGAGAGAGAAACGTAAAGAATTTTTTCTTCTTTGTTATTTCATATATATATATATATGAGTTTTTCAGTAGAAGCTTTCAAAGTATAGAAGTTTCTTTAATCGTACGCGCCATGCTAAGTACATTTTTGCTTATAACGTTGGTTTGAAATGGCCGATGATTACCAAAATTTCAGTAAATTTAAATTAAGGACCGTAGTATCGAAAAACGTAAAAATCTTTAAAACATGCTAAGTCGACTTAGCATACTATGGTTCGGAGGCGTCGAAATGTTCAAATCTGATAATTGTTGGCAAACTGATTTTTTCACATTTTTTTTCGAAAAATGGGTACATTTTTCTGATGCTAAAATCTTAGAATATTTATATTAACGGTTATTATAGTGTTATATATCAATATATATATAATGGAAAAAAATTAGTTTGTGTGTATGTTACCGATAGACGCAAAAACCGCTGAACAGATATTAATGAGATTTACACAGAATGTCATGACATGTCCTGAATGTAACATAGACTAGATAGAGTTTAAAAATTCCGCTTGGATGAAGAGTTATATCATCAATAGTGAACATACCTCAAAATTTCTGAACGTAATATGGATATATCTTAAGAACGGTTACAGATACCGTCTTCAAAATCTGTCTGAATAACGTAGGCGTATATACACATCATCCATTCAAAAATGAGCGCGGTACGATTGGAGATAAATGCACTCCCCGTTGTACTTAAATAATCTACACATAGTGAATAAAAAAGTTTTGTTTGAATAGTCAAAATCCGCTAAACAAATGTTACTGAGATTTTTACAGTACCTCATGCTATCCGATAAAAATAACATAGGCTAGATAAAATTCTAAAATTCAGCGTGGATGCGGACTTATAGCAACAAAAGTAATCACACATATTAAATAATATACATATTCTATTATTATATCTTAAGAAGGGTTACAGATTTCCACTTCAAAATTTCTCTGACTATCTTCCTTACAAATACGTATCATCCCTACTCCCCATTGCATTACATCTATCTATACATATGAAATGGACAAAAAAAATCGCTGAATAGACTTTCGCCGTCAGTCATGTCATCGCATTGAAGTAAGATAGGCAAGATAAACTTCAAAAATTCCGGGATGTCGATAGCATCAACAGTTGCCATAACTCTGAACTAATATTGGTTTTCTATGCATTTATCTGAATATCTTGAATAAATCGTGTGTGTGTAAATCTCAGATAATTACAGATCCAATCTTAAACGACCAGGAAGTTAACAAATTGGTCCAAATCAAGAACATTCGACTCATAATTTTTTGTCCTATTATGACATTATCAGTAATGATAATAACCACCAATTCAGAGAGATGTTTTTCATCTCTCCATTACCATCACATATTGGAATAAAAATTGTGTAAAATGAAAAAATTATTGACATTATAATTTTTACATTTTGTTAGTTTGTAAAAAAAACATTTCAATTTTGAAATTTTTTTTGGAATTTCAATAATTTTACCATTATTGGAGAAAATGACTATGAATTCAATAAAAATATGCATCAGCAATACTTGAGATAAATCTAAAATCGAAATGCGGATTCAAATTTTTAAAAAAAAGACATCTTTGGTGGGTTACCAAAATGTGTCCATTACCAGGAATTAAGTTTAGTTGACCAAACGGATATGACTGTATAGATGAAACGACTAACTAATTTGATCAAGGTTTCTTAAAAATGCTAAGATATATACAGCTAAGACCAATAATCCATTTAGGTTCGGTAATGCATTCTTTTAAAACCCTTTTTAGACAATGAAATAATTAAAGATACAAAATCCAAACTTAAGTAGAATTATACATCGGGGATCTATGCTATATTATTCAGACAGAGAAATGCATGCCAACCATATGGGAAACAGCTGAGAATACAGATATAATGGTTGGTGGAAATGAAGGATTGTATTAGTTTTTGAACGATTAATGAAGAGCATGTGAATATTGAAGAAAATATATTTGTGTGTGCTACTATTACAACTGATTAAGACACATATTCCAATACATTAGCCTGCTGCTACCATATTTTACTGATATTACACTACGAAATGTCTAAAGTCGAAGAGTAATGTTTGAATTTGGGGCTACTATAATGCCTATATACTTCCTATCAATACATATTTAACCATTTCCAACCCAATGTTGCAGTAAGTTTGGCGGAAGGGTCAAATAGCACAAAATAGTAGCTTTTTAAAAAAGTGTTTATTTTGGTTGCTTAGGATGTACCTATTCAACATATATAAAAACGTTATGGCTGATTATAGTACTCTGACACTTAGTTATAAAAACTAGTACCAAAAAATTTTAAATATTAGTATTAGTTTAAAAATTAAGTTTTGTAAAAAAAGTCAAACTCGCCGAATGTGCCCCAACCCGGGGTAGCTTCGGCATTTGATGGGGCACATTCGGCACCACAGTCATAGCCTGGTAATTGTCACACACCACATTTAACGTTTTTTAATTTGATATGGCAACCTTTCTTCATCTGAAAAGAGCTTTCACTCATTTGCTGAAAGGTTGTTCCATTTTATTTTAGTCACATTGTCTCATATTTTCTAACAAAATGTCGATCAAAATTTTGCTCGGTCACTTGGATTTTAACCAGCAACAAGATCGACAAAATAAACGCTAAACGCCTTCACCGCTTCTAAGACAATTAACCTTATCTTTTATTTGGAAATACATTAAATTACAATTGCGAAGGTTGCCACCGCCTTTAATTCAAGGAAGAAAACTATAGTGTCCATCTCTTGGCCAACTAACGTTAAATTGTAAATGGTACTTCGAGCCGGATCTGAACCAGCGACCTATGGGTGAATGGGCGTTTAGCCAACATTAATACTATAGTGTCCATCTCTTGGCCAACTAACGTTAAATTGTAAATGGTCCTTCGAGCCGGATCTGAACCAGCGACCTATGGGTGAATGGGCGTTTAGCTCCAGAAAAATCCAGATTCTGCAAACTACTTATTGAAGTCACTCATATTTTGCTACTTCATGCAGAACATCAGCTCATGATTCGTGGCATTCGACAAGAATTCTTTGTATTTCGACTGAAAAGTGCCGTACGTTCATGCATTCGTAATGGTCGAACCTGCACCATTTACAAGCATCATGTTCAAAATCAAATTAAGGCTGCTTTACCGCTCGAACGTTGTACATTTTCCCTACCATTTACCAATACTGGATTGGATTTTGCCGGACAATTTGAACTCAAAACATCACGTCTTCGAAATGCTAAACTACAGAAAGGTTATGCGGCAATTTTTGTTTGTTTATCAACTATCAACCTAGAAGTCTACTCCGATTTGTCCTCTGAAGCCTTTCTAGCAGCCTTTAGCCGATTTGTCGGCCGAAGAGGTCTACCCAAACAGATATTTTCTGACAATAGAGTCAACCGATCCTTAACAAATGGCTACAAAACTTTTTTACGCTCCGCTGAAGAAAACTTAGTTTCAAAGTATAATATTCACGGGTTTACATGGCACTTCATCCCGCCTTATGCTCCGCATATGGGTGGACTATGGGGAGCTGCTGTCAAAAGCATGAAAATGCATTTAAAAAAAGTAGCAGGAAAATTTAAATACACATTTGAAGAGTTTGCCACCTTACTTATCTGTATCGAAAGCATCCTCAATTCTCGACCGTTGTCCCCTTTAAACGAAGAACCTACTGAATTAGCACCGTTGACTCCTGGCCATCCGTTGAGAGGAGCTCCTCCTATCGCCACACCTGAACCATCATTCGATAACCTCTCTCTTATGAATCGATGGCAACGCTTAACAATAATCCAAGCCCATTTCGCCAAACGCTGGAAGAATGAATACATCACCAATCTTCAACGCAGATATAAATGGAAGCGAACTCAACGCGATTTTGCCCCGAAAGACTTTGTCGTTATCAAAGAAGAAAACCTTCCTCCGACAGAGTGGCGACTTGGACGTGTGATAAAAGTATTTGCAGGGAAAGATTCCAAATTTCGCGTAGGCGAGATTCGTAACCAAAATGGGATCATAGTACGCCCACTGGAAAAACTGTGCATTCTACTGAACTGTTAGTTTTCCCCAATTGCTCACAAACTTAATAACTCTTTACCTTTCAGTAATGTTTCCAGCATGCCCAAATGCCGTATCTGCCATGAGAGGCATTTATAAAATCCTGTCCAACCTTCATAAGATGGACGTGATTAAACGTCGTAAGGAAGCGCGGGAGAAAGGGTTCTGTTTTAACTGTTTTTGCACTGCGCACAAGAGGGAATGGTGTCCAAGCCGTAAAAGGTGCATGGTCTGCGACAAGGGACATCATCAGTTCAAAAAACCATGCTCATCCCGTAGCTTCAAAACCATCATCGTCACGACGAAGGAGTAATGTGAGCGACAGATTGAGCTGTCGGGCGCGAACGCATGTTTTTCTGCCAACCGCTCTAGCAAAGGTTATCACATCTGACGGATGCGACAAGGTACGGCTGCTATTGAATTCTGGCGCAACCCAAACGCTTATTTCGGTGAAATTGGTGGAAAGACTACAGCTGCCTCTAACACAACGAGCTGGAATACAATTCTCAACCATCAACCTACAGTCTTTCCATGACCATTCTGTAAAGGTCCAGATTATCGGCGAAATCCGAAATCAATTGCATTTATCACCACCTGAGTTTACTAAAGATAATCAATTGCAGTCCATTTATAACCATTTCACAGACCTTGCTGATCCTCATTTTTTCAAACCAATCAATATCGAGATGGTGTTAGCAAATGACCAAATACCTAAAATAATTAAAGCTGGGCTTATCCAAACAGCAACAAACATGCCAATTGCCCAAAGTTCCGTCTTCGGTTGGATCCTATCAGGAGGCTGCCAGTATTAAGTTGCATTCCAGCAAGAGGGCCCGGCATGTTAAACCGCGTTTAACAAAATAGATTAAGTAAAATAAGAATTTGAATTACAAAATTATTTAGCGTATTTTAATTTGATATGGCAACCTTTCTTTATCTGAAAAGAGCTTTCACTCATTTGCTGAAGGGTTGTTCCATTTTATTTCTTTCTCATTGTTTCATATTTTCTAACAAAATGTCGATCAACTTTTGCTCGGTCACTTGGATTTTCACCAGCAACAAGATCGACAAAATAAACGCTAAAATTACAATTGCGAAGGTTGCCACCGCCTTTAATTCAAGGAAGAAAACTATAGAGTCCATCTCTTGGCCAACTAACGTTAAATTGTACAAAATTATTTTAAGAAAATAATATTGCACTAGCTGTATATGGCCGAATGTGCCCCAATTTAAAATGCCGAATCTACCCCGAATGTACTTTTTATCGTTTTTTCATTGTCTATTAGTCTTTTAAAAACATTATATTTTTTAAAATTTCTGTAATAATACACATGGTAGTTAACCACTTTTTAATAATATTGTCTTAAAAATTTGAAGAGTTTTATACACGAAATACTTACGAAATTGAATTGAAATATTACAAAAATATTATTAGCTAGAAATTTCAAACTTTGTGACAGTTATTTATTTCGATATTCGATACCTATGTATCGAAACTAGTGATGTACGGTGAGGGCTTCATATCGAAAACGCGATTGCCGAAGGTGCCCCAGTCTCCCCTACTTAGTTCATATAATATGTATAGCAAATTTTTAAATTAGTGGAGCAGAACAGAAAAGTTTCGTCCTAATTCTTTTTTATTTGAGTTGTGAAAAGGGCTTTCCTCAACGTGTAAAACGACATATTCACGAAATAGTTAGAAGTTAAAGATCGAATATGTTATGCATACCACTAAAAAATTTTTGAGGGTCTAATGGGAAGGAGAAGGACTGATTCAGAACATATTAATCATACCATATTTTACATGAAATTTCAATTAATTGGAAAAGAATGTTAACAGAAGCAGAGAAGACAATATTTAATTTATTCCTGATGTATGTTCTGAAAATGGGAAAATGTATGGGAGATATACCAAATCTTGGTCTGATATATTCAGTTTTTGTCAGTTGATTTATGGACCTAAGTAGATATGAACCGCCAATTTTCGTTGAATTTTGTTGAAAATTTTGTTGAAATTCTCAAGACACACTATATAGCAGGTACACCAAATGTTGGTCCGATCCGTCCGTCCAACAATCAGCACTTATAATTGGACGGACGACAATAACTCCTTCTATTTTTGGCCGCTGTTAATATAAACTCGCGACAGTGCATCGTTTTATGAATCCTAATAAAGATTTGCTTTATTTACCGTTTGTATTAGGCGAAAGGGAAGAGCTAGAATTCTGAAATTTAAAATGTGGGTCAATGATGGAATGTTAGAAAGATGTACAAAAGGGGTTTTAGAAATTCGAACTATAAGCGTACGAAAAGTACTAAACTTTACTAAATTTAGTTCTAAATTTATATTTATTGAACATATATAGCTAGAATCTTGACATTTTATATGGAATACTGGTTGGAAGGTGGTGTTGATGTATGGAAATGGTTTAAGAAATTCGTACTTATGTGTATCAAAAGTATAGAATGATACTAAATTTGGTGCTAATTGCATTTAGTTGAGTGTATAGAGATGGAATCCTGAAAATAGGAATTAGGACTACTATTGGAGTACAGGACTGATGTTGCTTTAAACAAGTGAAAAAGTGTTAAGTTCGGCCGGGCCGAACTTTGGTTACGGAAACGAATTAGAAAACTATTTTAATATATAATATAATAATATTTCAGGACCCTATTTCAATTCCTTCAGAAGATAGCGTGATTACAACAGATGTACAGACGGATAGACGGACGGACAGACCGACGTCTTAGAAGATCGTCTTAGAATTTTACCCTAATCAAGAATATATATACTTTCTAGGGTTGGAAGGGAATATTTCGATGACATTTTCGTTTTCGATGAGACAAACGGAATGACAAAATTAATATACCCTCCATACTATGGTGGAGGGTATAGAAAAGGGTGTTATATAGGGACTACCCCAAAAAGTAGGCGAATATTAATAATTTTTGGTGGGAAGATTTGTTACCATATACCAAATTGCAACGCATTCTGTAGAAAAACGCGCTCAAGAACTCCAAAATAGGGAACAATGAGGGTACCTTATATGGGGGCTCCCAGAAAAAGTGGACCTATATTCATAATTTTTTTGTGAGGAAATTTGGTACATATTTAGAACTCAAAATACTAAATTACAGCCAATTCGGTGGAAAAATACGATCAAAATCCCCCAAAATACTGAAAAGTATGAGGTACCGTTATATGGGGGTTACAAGAATGAGTGGACCTATAATAAATCTTTCTAATATGTACGAAAAGTACTAAATGGTACTAAATTTGGTGGATGTTGGATGTAGGTGAATACATAGAACTGGAGTCTTCAAATTGGGAATGGAAATGAGTGTTGGAGTGTAGGATTGAGGTAGTTTAGGAAATTCGTACTTGTTGGTACGAAAGATACTATATTGTACTAAATTTAGTACAATTTGGATTTTGCTTGAAAGGATAGAGCTGAAATCTTTAAATGTGGATTTAAGGTTATTATTGGATTGCATGACAGAGGTAGTTTGGAAAATTCGTGCTTTGGGTACGAAAAGCACAATTTGGACTTCGGTGAACGGGTAGAATTCGAATCCTGGAAGTCGCAACTTAGGTTACTATGGGAGTGTAGGAAAAGTACAAATGGTACCAAATCTGGTACAATTTAGTGAACAGATAGAGCTGGAATTCTTAAATTTGGACTTACGATTGAAAACAGGTTTGGAATATTGAGATAGGTTTGCTATATGGGTACGAAAAGTACAGAATGGTACCAAATCTGGTTAGGTACCAAATGTGGACTTACAATTGCTATTTGAAAGCTTATGAGTACGAAAAGTACTAAATTTTGTACAATTTAGACATTGGTGGAACTAAGATTACTGAGAGAGTGCAAGGTTGATGTAGCACAAGTGCTTCGCTCGAGTGGGAGTGAAATACGCTCGAAATCGAGCAGATTACACTCTTGCCCAGTACTCTAATTTTATTTATTTATTTTTTTTTTTGATACTGTTTTTTTTATTTGATGTTGTTTGTGTGCATTGTTTGTTTGATACACGTTGTAGAATACTTTTCTACATTTTTAATGAATACCATTTTAAAAATTTGTATGGAGGGGTTTATGATTTTAAAAAAATATTGAATTAATTAAATCTCCCTACAGCACACAAAAGATCAACATCAAAAAAAATTTGCTACAACATACACACAAAAAACCAAACAACCAAATTTTTTTGTGCACTCAATTTCACTCTCTTACTGTATTTCCAACAACTTAATTTCGAACAATTTCGATTTGGTTGAATCCTGAGATGTGGAGTTGAGATTACTGTTGCAGTGTAGTATTGAGCTATGAATACACCTTTGGAAACTCGAATTTTGATACTAAATTTAGTGGGGGTGCTGGTATGGAGGTAGTCTTGAAAATGTGTACTTATGTGTTCGAAAAGTGCTAAATGGAACTAAATGTGGAACCTGTACGTTTTTGCTAAAGTGTGTAATGGAAATAAGAAAGATATTTTAGAAAATAATGCATATGTGTATGAAGAGTACATGATGTTATTAAACTTATTAGATTTAGGAATAGAGGTGGAATTCAGAACTATAGTACAACAAATTATACACTATTCACCATTTCCATATGAAATATATATATTTATATATGTATATATATATATATATATATATATATATATATATATATATATATTTATATATATTTATATATATATATATATATATATATAGATCAAAAGTTTTGAATGGAAAACCCATGGCATCCAATTTAAATAATAAAAGTTTGTGTAACACCGTATCAAATGATTTATTAAAATCAGTATAAATTACATCTGGCATGTCAATTCCATCAGATTAGTTAAAATCGATCTCCCTTTTATGAAACCATGTTAACAAGGTGAAATTATTGGCGACACGAAATGAATTATTCTACGTGATACTAGTAATTCGAAAAGTTTTGGAATGGCGCAAATTTTGCAATACCCCTATAATTTGCAATAACATTTCTGCTACCAGAATTATGTAAGGGGAATATGAAGCTATATAAGCGTACGAAAAGTACTAAACTTTACTAAATTTAGTTCTAAATTTATATTTATTGAACATATATAGCTAGAATCTTGACATTTTATATGGAATACTGGTTGGAAGGTGGTGTTGATGTATGGAAATGGTTTAAGAAATTCGTACTTATGTGTATCAAAAGTATAGAATGATACTAAATTTGGTGCTAATTGCATTTAGTTGAGTGTATAGAGATGGAATCCTGAAAATAGGAATTAGGACTACTATTGGAGTACAGGACTGATGTTGCTTTAAACAAGTGAAAAAGTGTTAAGTTCGGCCGGGCCGAACTTTGGTTACGGAAACGAATTAGAAAACTATTTTAATATATAATATAATAATATTTCAGCACCCTATTTCAATTCCTTCAGAAGATAGCGTGATTACAACAGATGTACAGACGGATAGACGGACGGACAGACCGACGTCTTAGAAGATCGTCTTAGAATTTTACTCTAATCAAGAATATATATACTTTATAGGGTTGGAAGGGAATATTTCGATGACATTTTCGTTTTCGATGAGACAAACGGAATGACAAAATTAATATACCCTCCATACTATGGTGGAGGGTATAGAAAAGGGTGTTATATAGGGACTACCCCAAAAAGTAGGCGAATATTAATAATTTTTGGTGGGAAGATTTGTTACTATATACCAAATTGCAACGCATTCTGTAGAAAAACGCGCTCAAGAACCCCAAAATAGCGAACAATGAGGGTACCTTATATGGGGGCTCCCAGAAAAAGTGGACCTATATTCATAATTTTTTGTGAGGAAATTTGGTACATATTTAGAACTCAAAATACTAAATTACAGCCAATTCGGTGGAAAAATACGATCAAAATCCCCCAAAATACTGAAAAGTATGAGGTACCGTTATATGGGGGTTACAAGAATGAGTGGACCTATAATAAATCTTTCTTATATGTACGAAAAGTACTAAATGGTACTAAATTTGGTGGATGTTGGATGTAGGTGAATACATAGAACTGGAGTCTTCAAATTGGGAATGGAAATGAGTGTTGGAGTGTAGGATTGAGGTAGTTTAGGAAATTCGTACTTGTTGGTACGAAAGATACTATATTGTACTAAATTTAGTACAATTTGGATTTTGATTGAAAGGATAGAGCTGAAATCTTTAAATGTGGATTTAAGGTTATTATTGGATTGCATGACAGAGGTAGTTTGGAAAATTCGTGCTTTGGGTACGAAAAGCACAATTTGGACTTCGGTGAACGGGTAGAATTCGAATCCTGGAAGTCGCAACTTAGGTTACTATGGGAGTGTAGGAAAAGTACAAATGGTACCAAATTTGGTACAATTTAGCGAACAGATAGAGCTGGAATTCTTAAATTTGGACTTACGATTGAAAACAGGTTTGGAATATTGAGATAGGTTTGCTATATGGGTACGAAAAGTACAGAATGGTACCAAATCTGGTTAGGTATCAAATGTGGACTTACAATTGCTATTTGAAAGCTTATGAGTACGAAAAGTACTAAATTTTGTACAATTTAGACATTGGTGGAACTAAGATTACTGAGAGAGTGCAAGGTTGATGTAGCACAAGTGCTTCGCTCGAGTGGGAGTGAAATACGCTCGAAATCGAGCAGACTACACTCTTGCCCAGTACTCTATTTTTATTTATTTATTTGTTTTTTTTTTTTGATACTGTTTTTTTTTATTTGATGTTGTTTGTTTGCATTGTTTGTTTGATACACGTTGTAGAATACTTTTCTACATTTTTAATGAATACCATTTTAAAAATTTGTATGGAGGGGTTTATGATTTTAAAAAAATATTGAATTAATTAAATCCCACGGTTGGTTTTGTACATGATCTATCTCCCTACAGCACACAAAAGATCAACATCAAAAAAAATTTGCTACAACACACACACAAATAACCAAACAACCAAATTTTTTTGTGCACTCAATTTCACTCTTAGAGTGAACTCTTACTGTATTTCCAACAACTTAATTTCGAACAATTTCGATTTGGTTGAATCCTGAGATGTGGAGTTGAGATTACTGTTGCAGTGTAGTATTTAGTGGGGGTGCTGGTATGGAGGTAGTCTTGAAAATGTGTACTTATGTGTTCGAAAAGTGCTAAATGGAACTAAATGTGGAACCTGTACGTTTTTGCTAAAGTGTGTAATGGAAATATGAAAGATATTTTAGAAAATAATTCATATGTGTATGAAGAGTACATGATGTTATTAAACTTATTAAATTTAGGAATAGAGGTGGAATTCAGAACTATAGTACAACAAATTATACACTATTCACCATTTCCATATGAAATATATATATTTATATATATATATATATATATATATATATATATATATATATATATATAGATCAAAAGTTTTGAATGGAAAACCCATGGCATCCAATTTAAATAATAAAAGTTTGTGTAACACCGTATCAAATGATTTATTAAAATCAGTATAAATTACATCTGGCATGTTAATTCCATCAGATTAGTTAAAATCGATCTCCCTTTTATGAAACCATGTTAACAAGGTGAAATTATTGGCGACACGAAATTAATTATTCTACGTGATACTAGAAGTTCGAAAAGTTTTGGAATGGCGCAAATTTTGCAATACCCCTATAATTTGCAATAACATTTCTGCTACCAGAATTATGTAAGGGGAATATGAAGCTATATTCGCAGGCATTCCATCAGGACCTGAGCAACAATATTTTATTGAAACTAAACCATTCAACACTTCCTCTTCTGTTAGAAGAAAATTAGGGAAATTGTTTATTTTATCAATATTAAAAGCATACTTTGAGTTGAATGTGAATGTAGACCATGCACTTTGAAAAAGTGCTTCGAAAAGTGCTAAATGGAACTAAATGTGGAACCTGTACGTTTTTGCTAAAGTGTGTAATGGAAATAAGAAAGATATTTTAGAAAATAATGCATATGTGTATGAAGAGTACATGATGTTATTAAACTTATTAGATTTAGGAATAGAGGTGGAATTCAGAACTATAATACAACAAATTATACACTATTCACCATTTCCATATGAAATATATATATTTATATATGTATATATATATATATATTTATATATATATATATATAGATCAAAAGTTTTGAATGGAAAACCCATGGCATCCAATTTAAATAATAAAAGTTTGTGTAACACCGTATCAAATGATTTATTAAAATCAGTATAAATTACATCTGGCCTGTCAATTCCATCAGATTAGTTAAAATCGATCTCCCTTTTATGAAACCATGTTAACAAGGTGAAATTATTGGCGACACGAAATTAATTATTCTACGTGATACTAGAAGTTCGAAAAGTTTTGGAATGGCGCAAATTTTGCAATACCCCTATAATTTGCAATAACATTTCTGCTACCAGAATTATGTAAGGGGAATATGAAGCTATATTCGCAGGCATTCCATCAGGACCTGAGCAACAATATTTTATTGAAACTAAACCATTCAACACTTCCTCTTCTGTTAGAAGAAAATTAGGGAAATTGTTTATTTTATCAATATTAAAAGCATACTTTGAGTTGAATGTGAATGTAGACCATGCACTTTGAAAGAAATCTGCAAACATGTCTGCTGTTTCAACCGTATCAGCAGATTCTTTACTACTATACTTCATACTACTAGGAAATTCTCTAACTTTTCTTGTAGAATTAACAAATGCATAAAAGCTTTTAGGATTTAACAGAAGGTTTCGTCTCATTTTGGTCAGATGATTTGAATAGCATTTTAAATTCTCTGTATTGTATTTATGCCTAGCTTTAGAATAATTAATATAATTTAACAGTGTATTGTGTTTTTAAACTTTTTAATTAAACGATTCGTAATGTTACGTCCTTCGGTCCAAACTAACTTTCAGAACGGGGACTGACATTGTTAGGGCTTTTTTCAACACATTATAAAAATATGAAACACACGAATCTATGTTATTTTCACATTTCCAATAAGTATAAGATAATGTGTATCGCAATTGATTGAAGTTAGTCTTCGCAAAGTTTAATTTTCCAACAGATTTCCTCCGCACAGTATTTCTTGAAGAGTTATCTGGCAGTTCTAAAGTTACACATAATGTGGAATGATGTTTATCTTCAGGTTCTACAAAGGGTGATATGTTTGGGAAGGAAGAAAAAACAAGATCGAGAATTCTGTTTTTGGTGTTTCTTACATTATTTATTTGAAGCAAACATCGATCATATAAGGTGTCCCAAAAGGTTTCCATACAAGGTGCCGAGGTTGTTGACAAAACAGGTAAATATTCAATGTTATTCTCACCTGGAATCCATTTGAATCCAAATTTAGAGGTTTGTAAGTCTGAAACTTGTTTTATTAATTGAGAATGCCTTAGGTCAATGTCTACTTCAGAATTTGGAGCGATATATGAACATGTTAGAACTATTATATTATTTAAATAATTTATTTTGACACAAACAAATCCAAGAATGGAATTGTCCGTAGGAATACTCTCTGAGGCAATGGAGTTGTGTACAGCAATAAGAACTCCCCCACCAGATTTTTTTACTCTGTCAGTTATATAGGTTTGATATTGATCAGACAAAACTTCGGCGTCGTTTCAACCAAGTTTCGGCGAAAACAAGAATTTTGTAATCACAGTCAAAACACTTTAAATGAATATTTTTAAGCTTAGTGTTAAGACCTCTTACATTTTGGTAGAGTATGGATAAAGGTTTTATTAGTTTTTTGAGACAGGCGACACAGAGGGAATAGTTTCTCGCATAGCCAACAAGTTATGTGACGTTCAGTCAGGCTAGTAATGTTACAATACTTATATAGACAATCCATTATTAAGTAATGACTAAAAATATGCTCAAAATTATTTAAAAAATTATTCGATGAAAAAAGAAAAACAACAAATGGTATTGCCAATTTAATTATAAACGCCTAAAAGAATGTTACAAAATGTTAATTATAACGTCAAACTACGAAATAAGAAGAAAAATAAATTACAACAACTACAATAACGACCGTCAGTGTAAGAAAAGGGAATTCACTTATCTTATTAATAAACACAAATTGAATTAGTATTCCACTTTTCACAAATACACTGTATCACTGTTATTTACTTTTTGCACAAATATGATAAAAATCACTATGAATTTTAACAAAATTATGCAAAATTATTTATCACTATTTGACACAAAAATAAACACGTCCGAGTGCTACAAGAGTTGCCAGAATTTTACTTTTAAATGTTTCACGATTCATAGAAAAATCAATGAGATTATATAATTCATTAAAATCGTTAGACATTCTTTTTAAGGCATTTGAATAATTCATTCTAGAAAATTGAATAGCTAGTGGTATATAATTGCAAGTAGCTCTTTGGGGAATATTGAAGCAAATATTGTTGATTAAAAATCCAGCATTAACGTCACCCATTATTACATTAAAAAGAAATGATACATTCAACATTTTCCTTCGGATTTTTAAAGTTGGCAGCTTGATGAGGGAAAGTCTATCTGTATATGATGGAAGATTATGACTCGAGAAGTTTAAGTTCCGTAAACAGAAAAGTAGTAATTGCTTTTGAACGGACTCGATGCGATCACTGTGTGTAATATAATAGGATACCATATGATCGAAGAGTATTCCAGTATAGGGCGAACGAGCAATGTGTATAAATTTTTTTGTGACATAAGGATCCACCGTTTAATAAACCCAAGCATTGATTTGGCTTTGTTCATTGTTACTGAAATGTGAGAATTAGAGTTGATTAGTTCCGGAACGAACTAGTTCATTGGAACTATTTCGAGAAAGGAACGATCGTTCTTTTTTTCTTTTCCTTCCTTTTTTCTCGTTCTTTTTTTTCTGATCTCGTTACTTTATTCTCATGTTCTTCATTCATTCGTATTTCAAGTTGTGTGAATAGTCTACTTTTTTTTGTTTTAAATATTTTTATTTATTTATAAAAAAAGTATTTTGTGCTTATCGTCCTGCTTCATTTCATTTTTGCACAATTTTCAATTTTTGCATTTATTAAGAAATCAACACGGAACTATGTGCGCGAAAAAAAAAACAAATAGAACGATGAAAGAGAGAGAGATTCAAAGGAACTATGTAGGAGTCGGAACTATATGGAGCAAAGGTACTATATGGAGCAAAGGCACTATATGAAGCAAAGGAACTATATAGAAAAAACGAAAAAAAAACAAAACGAATGGTGAAAGATAGAGATTCAAAGGAACTATGTATGAGTCGGAACTATATGGAGCAAAAGAACTATAAAGAGCAAAGGAGCTGCAATGACTCATCGATATATTAAGGGTTGTATTTGTATCGATCTATACAGTGGCGCTAACACCCCCGCAGTATGACAAGAAGTTTTCGCAGTCATACTCTTAGTTAATAGCCACATTTAGAATAGCCAGTCTTGCGGCTGGCCGTACTAATATTCCACTTGATGTTTGAATCTTGGCACTGCGTACTTGGCCATCCTTTGCTTTCGATGTCTCTAACACCTTTCCCCTCGGCCATACGTTTCTTGAACTTAACGGGTCAACCACTACAACCAGATCGCCGACTTGCAATGGCTTGGTCGTCTCATGCCATTTCGATCTAACGATTAAAGAGGGAAGATATTCTTTTAACCATCTTCGCCAGAATTTGTCTGCATATTGTTGAGAGCACAACCAAGCACAACCACTGCCGTCGTATGTTGCTAGCGGTTTCATTCCATTGGAGGAGCCGAGTAAGAAGTGATTTGGTGTCAAAGCTTCGGCGTTTTCGCTTTCTATCGGTACGTATGTGAGGGGTCAACTTCGGCTAACATTGCGCGAAGCAGTTCTTCTCCAGGTTCCCTTGTAGGTGTAATATTGTAATACACAGTTTTAATAGATCGTACCAACCTTTCGCAGGCACCTCCCATATGTGGCGATGACGGTGGATTTTGTTGTTGCTGCTGTAAAACCCCGTACCAGCTGATCTTTATCGACATCTTTTATAGCTTCCCGAATTTCTTTATCTGCACTCACAAAGTTAGTGCCATTATCGCTATAGAACTCTCTCGGCGCCCTTCTTCGGGACATAAAGTTTCGGACAGCCATAATACACGAAGATGTGTTTAGGGTGTTGATGACCTCTATGTGTATGGCTCTCACTGTTAAGCATGTGAAAAGTTCCCCGTATCTTTTCTCGGTGTGACGACCGACAGTCACCATCATCGGGCCAAAGTAGTCCAGGCCAGTATATGTAAAGGGCTTACAAAATGGTGTACATTTGTATAGCGAACAACTCTTACTCAATGTTTTATTTGATTTAAAAATACAAATTTCTTCTGAATAGGACTCCTTTGAGCTATCTGATATAATAGAGTTTCAGCTGCCAATAGTTCGTCGGACGTAAATTCGAGATCAAATTTTGAATTTCTTTTAAGAATCGATACGAATCGTAGAACATAAGCTGAAGTTCGTAAAAGCCTAGTCCATTTTGAAGAACGAGTAACGTCAATGAATATTTCGTCGTTCACATGAAGTTGTACATACTCATTTATATCTATATCAGATGGTTCCAGAATTGTAGAATCTTCATTGGGCCTTTCGCATTGAGGCATTAAAAGGAAATCGGGTCCTTAAACCAACGCCCATTTGGCGACATTTTGTTTGCCGGATATGCGTAGGGAAACAAATTGGTGATATTTTTTGTTATTGTTTACTAACCAACTGATGACCGTTCTGGAGTCGGACCAAAAAAAATTATTTTTTATAGGTATAGAATGATTTTTTTATGATATTGTTGGCAAATCGTGCGCCTATAAGAGCTGCCATAAGTTCTAACCGTGGAGTCGACGTTATCCGTAAAGGGGCTACCCGTGTCTTAGAACCGATCAAAGAACTTACGATAGTGTTCCCACAGTCTATACGTATGTATAATACAGCTGCGTATCCATTTTCGCTGGCGTCTACGAAAGTGTGTAGCTGAATATTTTTTCCGTTGTAGCTAGCTAATGATTGCAAATAAGAACGCTAAATGTTTATTTTTTCTAATTCTGGAAGATACTGCAGCCATTTCTTCCATTTAGCTACCTGTTCTTCTTTAATTGGCTCATCCCAGCTAACGCCACTTTTCCATATTTCTTGCAGAATTATCTTTAGATACATAAGGAAATTTCCGATAAGTCCTAGCGAATCATACACGGTCATAAGAACTTTCAGAACTTGTCGCGTTGTTGCATGTTTGCTGCCACGAACTATGTCGTTGTTCATTATATGAGGTGAAATTTTGAATACAATTTTGTCCTCAGTGGGATTCCAGAACACGCCCAATACTTTTTCAGCCTCCCTATTTGATCCAACACATAGTTGTTTCTCTTTACCTTGCTGTGGTGTGTCAAGCATTTCTACTACTTCAAGTTTATTCGAACACCAATTTCTGAGATTAAAACCTCTTTGACTTTGAATAAAATGGGTATCTTTTTACTGCCTGTTCGATTGTATCTGTGGAGTAGAGAATGATGGTAATGATGGTTTTTAAAAGCATCGGCTGCCTGGGGATGCTGACTCTCAAATTTGGAAGCATTTACATTCTTCACATATTGTGAAATGCATGGAGCGCAAGAGGCTCCAAAAATCATGACATTCATGACAAAAATATCGAGTTCTCGTTTCGGGTCATAATTTCGCTTTTCGTAGATTTGATGGAACATTTGTTCCACATATAGCGACGGATTTCTCCCTAAACTTAAACAGAATTGCTGGTAGCGATGCTAAGAGATCTGGCTCTGTCCAACCGAAGTTTTTATAGCAATTGTTTCTTTTCTGCCTCTCTCTCTATATATTTACCAGAAATCACTATGTTTGCATTATTTAAACCAATTAAAAGTTTTGGGGATGCTTCAGTGTAACACTCGATTGGCAATCCCTTTAAATAATCAAATTTCTTGCAAAGATAATCGTAATGAAGTGTCTGATTAGGCAACGACAGTTTTTTCACCGAACGAACATCTATAGACAACTGTTTGTTGTTGGAACCGGCAATTTCAATTGTCAGATGTTGAGAATTTCTCTCTATTCTTTCCATGTTTGCTGTCCATTTAAGGCACAGCTGTTCGGCTTCCATCCAATTGGTCTAAAATATCCTCTTCAACGAGACTTACTGACGAACCGTCGTCCAAAAAAGCAAATGTAGAAATGTTTTGTTTTTTCCATAAATTCTTATTGGAATTACTTTAAAGGAACTGTTTGTTTACCACTATCATGGGTGTTGAGAGTCTGCACATTATTCGCCTCTTTCGTGTTCTCTTTTGGTTTAACATTCTCAGCGCTGGTTTCATTTTACACTGATCTTTGAACCATGGAGTAAATGGTGGTGTTTTAGTTGACAGCCTTCTACGTTGCATTTTTTGTTGTAGTAGAGGTCTGAGTGTTTTCTTAGGCAGTCTTTATCTAACTCGAATTGCTTCACGAAATTCCATTTCTCTTTTCGGTCAGCTGCTACAAACTTTTTGCAATTTGAAACGTTGTTACACTCCCCACTGCATATTTGGCATTTTCTTTTCTTCGTCCCTGTAGGACTGAGAAGAAATGCTCTCTTTTGTTTTGATTCCGAAAAATTATTGTTCTCTACGTTTTTTGTGCTGACTGACAGTTCAATGTCAAACATACAATTCGAGAACTCAGTTAAATTTGCCTTCTTGTTATTTTGCTGAAAATTTAATTTTTGCGTTCCCCAGCTGAGTTGATAGAGAGGTGGTAATTTTGATAAAAATTCCTGAAGCAGAGAAGAATTGTTTAGTTCGTCTACCAGACCACATGCCTAAATAGTGGATAATAGGCCTTTACCTGAACGGCAAAGTTCATTATCGTATCCATTTTATTAGTATTTACCAATGGTAACACTTTTATTTTGTTTTTAAGGAAAACAATATTCTTTCTGGCTGGCCATACAGTACTCGCAGTGTTGAAATAGCATGTGGGACGCACGATGCACAGTGGGAAAAAATACCGATCTAGCGCGCAAAAAAGTTTTACCACTGTTAAAAATGGTATTTTTTAGCTATAAAATTGCGATGGTCGTGTGCATTCTGTGAATATATTATTATAAAATTTTGTCCATTTTTGATATATAGTATTGGTGTTTAATTAAATGGTATAGTTATATAACCCATAAGTTATTTTAATTTAGGTGTTTCGGGCTAAATATATGTAAGGTCGGTTTTTTTAAATTCCTTCGATTAAAATAGCGGTTTAGTATGGAGTGCAGTCGAGTTCAGCGTTGATTTTTGTTTTATTTTTCTTGTGTGTCTGTCTAAAACATCATACTAAATTTTTTCCTGCGACTCCCGGATTTATGGCATTTTTTTGTTCAAATAAAATTAAAAATTTGTGAATTTTTTTGATATAATTCATCAAATATCACTTGGAATAGATCACAGCATAGCAGATAAGAAAAACACAAGTTCAAAATGTCCATCCTAAGGTTCCAGAGTACTGGGTGTGAGTATGAAAATGAGGGTATTTAAGTAAGCTGCTCCAAACATGGATTTTAAACTCATGCACTGAATATACATTTATTCCAAATGTCTTTCTAAATAAAAATTGAAATTACAACGAAATCGGTTGTAAGAGTCTTCTAAATTCCGGCGGTAAAGGGTCCACTTTATGAACCCTGAAAAATATCATTGGTGTCACATTCGTGTATACACGGTTTAACCTACATTTATGGTTTTCGCTATAAGCACATAACACCAAAAGTAGGCGTTTTTTTAGCCAACCCGGCTTGGCATCGTTGATAACTGGTGTTGATAAAAAATTAATTAAAAATTTTAGTATCATCCTTTCAACCATGGCATGTGGATATGCTATTAACGCAGAGTTTTTTAAAAAACTTACTGAGGAAACATTTATTCTTTTCGTGGAATTATATTCTTGGTTCTATATTCCTTCAAGCATACACAAAATATTAGTGCATGGAGCTGATATAATTAAATGTGCAGCTTTGTCCATAGGAATGTTGTCTGAAGAAGCCATGGAATCCAGCAATAAGGACTTTCGGAACTACAGGGAACTGTACACCAGAAAAATTAGTGGTGAGGAAACAATGAGGGATCTTTTCAATAGGTTGCTATTTTCTTCTGATCCAAAAATATCAAGTTTGTCTCGTAGTACATCTCTTAACCATCGATATAGTGAGCCACTATCTGAAGAAGTCCTTAAACTACTGGAGAATCCAATGCTACCAACTAATTCAGATCAAAACTCGGATTCTGAATGTGATTAGTATTTAATAAGTAACGTCTAAATTTTGTAAAATATATATAGTTTAATGTTTTAGATATGTAATATTAACAATAATAAAGATATATATAATAACAATAGTGTTTGCCCTTAACCCACTTTTTACCCTCCAAATGTTTCGGAATTTTTAAAAGAAGCTCCCATTTTAGGAGTACTATTAGTTATAACGAAAAATGTTGCTTATTATAAAAGGTTTCAAATACTTCAAAATAGTAATTTTCACCTAAAAAAATTGCCAAATTTTATCATAAAATAATTAAAATTGTCCATCTAAATCTATTTTTATCCAAAATATCGATAAACA
The DNA here is from genome assembly GCF_032173495.1 of Musca vetustissima. Classification (NCBI taxonomy): domain Eukaryota; kingdom Metazoa; phylum Arthropoda; class Insecta; order Diptera; family Muscidae; genus Musca; species Musca vetustissima. The sequence goes on from NW_026876647.1 coordinate 45,289, forward strand.
TACAGTAAAACATCTACTTTTATTTTCTGCGCGCTAGGTCTGCATTTCTTCCCACTGTGCGATGGGTGCACCAGAATTCGTTTAACAGCCTCTAAAGCTTCCGCGCGAAGAGCTCTTTGCAGCCTGATAAGATTTTCTGCGTCTGTCAATCCACAGACCGTAGTGGACCAGCCATATGTCGAACTAAATAGTGGATATTCTTCTGCACAGCTTGAAAATAATGGCAGATCTTTAGGTACCGTTTCACGCGCATGAAGTTGGTCGGCAGTGAGTCTATTGCCAGATGTCGATAGGTGCTCTGCAGATGGATGAAGCCTCTCGGAGGGCTTGTTTGTTTATTGTATGTGGAGTGGAAAGGAAAGTTTGTGTTAATAAATCCAGATGGTTGACTATTGATATTGGTGCTACTATGAGTATAATTTAGTGGTGAATTAAATACGGCAGTTGACAAAGGTGTGGTGTTTTGAGCAGACATGGTTATTTGAGAAGATGAGTTATTCCTGTTTGAGGTTAGAATTGACAATTGACGGGTAGTCAATGTATCAGTGGTACAATGTATGCCAATTGATTGATTTTGTACACCACTGGGTGGACTGTCTAAGGATTCCTCTTGCATTTCTTTTAGGAGTTGATATTTTTTGGACAAATACTCTTGATCACGCCTCTTTGCCAATTTTCGTTCTTCTTCTAACATTCTCAGCTCTAAGGCTTTTTTACTGCTGATCGAATCTTTTGACGAGTAAGACGAATGAGTGCCAGAAGATGCAGTTAAGAAGTGAACAGAGCCAGGCTTGCACGAAACGGTTCATGGGTATTTGACACTTTAGCACATGTATCGTGGTAGAGCTTTTGACATACACCATAGGTTATTATGAAGCCGATAATGGGCTCGTGACAAAGCTGCCACATGGAGGCACATTTTCGGTTGGAGTGGCGTTGGTGTGTGGTTGACAGTCGAGTGGAGAAGAGTCCATGATTGTACTTACGTGTGGTTGAGGTTAGGTGATGTTCAATTTGGTGGGATATTGTTGTAGTTATTTCCATGAATAGTTCAGATCAATAGGCTCCAGTGGGATGAATTTTTTCTCAATCCTTCGCCATAAAAAGGATTTTAAATTTGTTCAGAATACCTGGCTCGTAGTGGATTGATGAGATTGGCAACGCAGGTTAATATTAACGAAATGTATTTATTTCTTTATTGCCAACATGTGGCGCAACCTAGCGTTAAAATTCCTTAAAAATAATACAAATGTTCATTAAATTCAAAATATTCTAAATTCATTTTATATACATACTTTTTATTATTAATAAGAAAAAATTAAGCACGTTGTGTGCGCAACCAACTATTGTAGAAAGGAAAGAAGAGGTTAGCCCGAGTTTCATTTTAAGGTGTTCGCGAATATGAAAACATAAGGAACGTCAAAACAATGACTCATCGAAAAAGTGGAAAAGTGTAGAAGGTTCGTTGCTGTGGAGCATTTTTTCTGAAATCCATGCTGATAGGGAGATATAAAGGTAATGATGGTAAATGTTATCAGTGATGATTTCTTCAAAGAGCTTTGGAGTTATACTTAAGTTTGCACTTCCACGATAATTAGCAACTTCGGATTTATTTCCACTTTTAAATAGTGGAATGATATATGAAGTTTTCCATTTGTGAGGAAAAACAGAGTTAAACAGCATAGTTAAAGGTAAAACAAAAGCTTCAGCACATTTTATTAGAATACAAGTTGGAATCTTATCAGGTCCAAAATTATATCCATATTTTAAATGCTTCAATCCATTTAAAACCACTTTACTATCCAGCAGTGTAATTGATATTGATTGGTTAGTTAATTTCTATTGTCGGATGGTATTGATCTTCGGGCCATGTTGGATCAGTTCGTTTAACGCAACACTCTTCTACTTGATTTACAAAGAAAAGGTCTAGTAACTTATGGCTGGAGTTACGTATAGAATAGACATTAAGTATTTATCTTCGGGTAGAAAATTCCACGAAATATTTGGTACATTAAAATCACCCAAAACAAAAATCAAATACTCAGGTTTAGCTTTTTGTAAATCAGGTTTTAAAGCTTGACTACGTTTTTCATAAGTTATTTGGGGAGACAAAGGCAGAACGTAGGAACATAATATAATCCTTTTCTTAAAATTATGTTTAACTTGAACGGCAACAAACTCAATGTTAAGTGTAGAATCAGTATCCAACAATTCACATGAAAAAATATTAGAGACAAATAAAATTTATTCCAAATCCAATATGGCATGGTTTATCAAATAATCCAGTAAGGCGTATTTTTTAATTATATTTTTTTTCAAATCCAATAAGGGGTGTTATTTTAAATAATATTTTTTCGTTTTTACAAAATAGTCAGGCTGAATCCCAGTTTGTTGTTTTTTATAAAAAACAACTATTTATTAGTGGGGAATGTATGGCATTGTTTGCCGAGGGGTAAGGCAGGGAAGACTATAGTTTCGGATCACGCCACTGATCCTCATCAGTTCCCTTAGTTTTTTGTTGGGATATTCTCCCCAGAAGCTATTGCTTCTATACAAAAAACCTTTCATACCTAAATGTCTCTTGTAACAAAGCGAAGTACTTAGCTGACCAACGACATAAACTGCATGAGAATTTCGCTGGAACCTCACTTCGAGGTTAACAAGGCATTTACAAACAATACCACACCTTTCCCACTGTTGTGTGTTGTCACATCGCGACAAATGCACACAACGACTTTTTTATAAAAACAACAAACTGGGATTCAGCCTGACTATTTTGCAAAAACAAAATACAAATGGTATCCCAAATAAACCGCCAACACTACTAATATTTTTTTCCAAATCCAAAAGAAACGTTTTTTAGATTTTTTCCAAATCCAAAAGAACCGTTTTTTAGATATTTTTTCCAAATCCAATAATGCGTCGGGTTTTAAATAATATGTTTTCCACATCGATTAAGACAGTTTTGTAGATATTTTTTCCAAATCCACTAAGGGTCAGTTTTTTAGATATTTCGTCCAATCAAATAAGGCGTGGTTTTTAAATATATATATATTTTTTTTAATCCAATAAGTGTTGCATATATTGAATGTCCGCCTTACGGACTTCCAACACACAACATACATGCGCCGAGTAATTGCGATTAGTTCGTCTAGTGTGACCTACACACAAGAGATGTAAATAGTCGTAGCATTAATTTTTCATGTTTAGTGTAAGTTGTAAATAGTTTCACTCTCAATAAAGCCACCAGCCAGCACAGCTGGCATTACTTCCATCCGCTAGAAACAGAGCAAAATAAAATACCTTCAACAGTTATGAGCCCACACATAGCCAAGAAGCAGCTACAGCATTGAACCAAGGGTGACCTGGAAAAAAGTTTACGACACTTTTATGGTGAACATTTACTAAGTGAGTAGTAACCGGCAGGCCACTGGAGAAGTGTGTCACTCTAGCATGGTTGTTCGTGTGTTGAAAACCAACGACAGTGTGTCAGTAACACACGGCCCGGAAGGAGTGAATCTCAGGAAGTCTAGTGGATTGTGTGAGCCCAACCGTTGCTGTGTGTCAGTAACGGCTAGAACTGCACCAAAGGAAAGCCAGGGAAGACATCGAAGTGGTACCGATCTGTGTGATCGAAGTGTCCGATATAAGAAAGGGCATTGAGGGTCATTCCATGTTGTATAACTGTATGTCGGGTATGTTGATCGTGTTTCGACAACATACGCAACATGGAATTATGCATGTGTTGTATTGAAGTTGGCTGATGAATTCTGCGAATGCAATCCGTGTTGCTCAACCAATGTGTTTGGAAGACGATTTCAATGATAGTATGCAGATATTTATATTTGGAAAACTGGAGCGATGAGTAAGTTGCAACAACAAAAGAAGGGTGCAATTGCCAAGACGCACAAAGCAACAACACAAAATAATGTATTTTGGGTTCTCATTGAATACCACATCCCAGTGCTGCCAGTTTAGGGGATTTATCCCCAATTGCGATTAGTTTGCCTAGTACAAGAAATGTAAATAGCCGTGGCATTAGGATTTCATATTAAGTGTAAGTTTTATAAGTAAGTTGATTAGTTTCACTCTCAATAAAGCCACCAGCCAGAGCAAAAGTCGTCTTTCCTTTCATCCACTAGAGCAGAGCAAAAAATCATACGTTCAATAAAAAGGGTTGGGATGTTAATAATATTTTTTCCAAATCCAATAAGGGGTGGGTTTATAAATAATATTTTGTTCTAAATCCAATAAGGCATGAGATTTTAAATGATATTTTATTATTGTTTTTATTGTTAACCTGTAATGTATTATTTTCCTGTTGTAAAAAAACAGAAAACAAAGTACTGGATTTTATTTAACCTAAAGCCCAACCAAATTTAAACAAGAAAAATCATATTTTTTCCAAATCTAATAAGGCGTGTTTTTGAGGCCTTCTTTTTTTAAATCCAATGTGAAGTGTTTTTTTAAGTAATATTTTTTTCAGAATCTTATAAAGAGTTCTTTTTAATAATATTTTTCCAAATCATATTAAATCGTCTCATATTATATATGTCATTCAGTTGGAAACAACATGAGGTAATCACTGGAGACCCCATAAAGTTATATATTCTTAATCAGAATAAATTTCCATACAGATTTATGCGTGTCTGTTTGCCTGTCTGTTGAAATCACGATAGAGATTGCAATATTTAAAATAGAGTTCTTAAATTTTGCACAGACATTGCTTGTACTCCTAGGATGTTTGGTATTGCAAATGGATATATCGGTCCATGTTTTGGCGTAGCCCCCTTAAAACAGTATGCATAATATTCGGTATTTTTGACACTCTTTAACCGAATTGGCTGTAATTTTGTATTTTGGGTTCTCATTGTGTAGCACATGGTGTAACAAAAACTATTAATATTGACCCAAAATAATGTATTTTGGGTTCTCATTGAATACCACATCCCAGTGCTGCCAGTTTAGGGGATTTATCCCCAATTTGGAAATTTTTGTTTGAAAATGGGGATTCGTTTTTTTGGTTTGGGGATCTGGGGTATTTTTGGGAATTAAAATTTCTATATAAATAAAGAATTTCGAATATGGTTTTAAGGAGCAAATAAAATTACAGTCTTAATTATTATGACAAACATACTAAGTATTTACAAAAGTTAATGTTTCAAAAATTTTCAAAATGTATTAAACTTTTTCATAGCAAAGAAGACATTCGTTTGTGATATGGGATGAATTATTTAAATATGATGTTTGGATGAATGTTTATTTTAGTTTGGTGTTAAGTCAAGACAATTTAAAGTCCTTGCAGGGTTACTAGTCCTAAGCTTAGTTTCGAAATGAAACACAATATGAGTTACCTGAGTTTTTTTAAGAATTAGGACGTGTTGTAAAAATTTTAATCCCTTACCTCAACTAAAAAATTACATTAATTATTACACATTTAGGGAATAATAATTTGCATTTTTCAATTTTCGGTATATTCAAAGGCAATTGAGTTTTGTTTTGCCTTTTAAAAATGTTAGCAGCTTTGAATATGTTATATCTCTCTTGCGAAGAAATAACGTCACTAAAATTACGCCGTTATTTGTTGTTGTAAAATGTTGACTAGTTTCTATAAACGTTGAATTGATTTTATATTAGGTGGTATCAAATTTAGTGAAGTGCAAATATTTTGTTGGTTAGATTTTCATTTTCATAAAAGGCGGAAGTTACAAAAAAATTTTAGATTTTCTTATCGCGACATTTTTGTTTCAACATTTGTAGTTCATTGTGTATGACTTGTATGTCTTGTTGTTTGTTTACTATCATTTTCATATTTTGTATCACTTCGCTTTTATGAGTTGGAGTATTTTTGGTGGTTTGTTATGTGATGAAATGTTCTTTTTTTGCTGGCCGATCTCAATCTATTATATATACTATACTCCCTTCGAGAATTATCATGCCCTCCAGCCAGCCATGCGCTTTCTTGTACCCTTGTGAAACAATTAAAATTAATAAAACAGCACCCCTTTTACCAATGAGGCAATAAAATATTCACAACAAAAAAACAAAAGAGAATAACAAATTTTAACGGTGGTTGACCAGATGTTAAAGTAAAAGTGTCCTGAAGAAAATATATTTGAAGTGTTTGGAGTAAAATAAGTAAGTATAGTAAGCGTTATTTGTGCTAAATATTTCGTAGAAAATTATAATCACTTTAAGCATTTAAAGGAATATCATTTTCTGAAAATAGCGTATTAAAAAAACGACAACCAATCTACAAATTTCAGTGAATGCAATGCGGAAATTGCAAGCAATTTACAAAGGAGTTTTGTATGGGAATTTATTGATATTAAATATGAAAGTGAATACACTCACGACCAATATACTTTACAATGTACACTACAACTACAATTGCTTGGAGTTTCAAACTCCAATGCATTCAAATTTTATTTTGAATGCATTGCAGTTCCTCAAGACCTCAAAGTCAATAACCCTGTGGGATCTCACTCTTCAAAACTTGTTTGTAATTTTTAACATTTTTTTGCATGCATTTCTAACGATTCACAATTACAAAATATTTTCCTAATCTCGGCAATAATATGTAAAGATCTTAAGACAAGACAAAAGTTAAAGGTTTGGAAATTAATTTATCTGATGTGAATAATTATCACCCCACTTCATTCTTGTTCCAATTTTGGGGGCTAATCTGTGATTAAACACTTTAATGGGATATAATAAGCCATTCAATGGGACATTTTACCGTTTTTGTTCAATAACAAAAACTTTAAGTTTTAGATGTATAAAGGATACTTACAATTGCACAGAAATGTTTTTCAAACGAATATCTTCGTTCCACGTGATCCATAATTTAAGCATCAAAGTCGAAATTCTAAATACTAGGTAGGCACAAAAAATTGATATCTAGGAATAGTAAACAGTTCCATGAATTACTCCATCTTTTATTTTAAAAATCAAACGTCTCCGCCTCCGTGCAGTTAGACGCAATTCGCAATTGTCTGCGCCGAAATTATATCAAATTTCGCAATACGCATATATTTTTATTTGTGTAGTGAAGGGATAGTGATTCCTATAGCTCAAATAAGCTTCTATAAAAATAACAGTAGTATCCCTTATTTTTAATTTCGTTATATTTTTTTCAATAGTTGAGCATATCCTCTTTTTCACAGAAAAAAAAAAAAAATTTTAATTTAAAAAGCAATTTTGTTATGGATCATGATTCGTCCGGATCATATGTTTTTGTTTATTGAATAAGCCGAATCCCGCCTATTCCTTATATAGGAATTAAAAGTATTTTGATTAATACATTTTAAACCTGATTTTTTATTCTTTTAACTATGGTGGGGGTGAAAATAGTTTTTAGAAAACCGGAGGCACTGTGGAAAGAAAAAAACGAGTCTTAAGCATGAATCCTACATCAAACACAGATGGAAAACAACCAGAAGTTGCTGGAAGGCGTAGTTGAAATACCACCACATACCAAACAAGAGAATAACAACGGTAATTCTATCAAGCGAATGCTACAAAAGTGCTCAGGAATGCTACCCACCAAAGACGGCATTGTGAGCAACGGCTCCCTGCGCATAAAATATTATCCATAATAACGCCTAATGGATAATACTATTCAACACTTATCAATCTATCCTTAACGTAATTAAAAGAAATTCATTAACAGTACTGTTGGCGCGTTATTTGGGATACCATTTGTATTGTTTTTGCAAAATAGTCAGGCAGAATCCCAGTTTTTTGTTAAGTGACAGACTAAATTTTAAATGCACCCTATAAATTTGTGGTTTAAAGGGATTTGTGGAAAATGGAAGCAGTTCGAAAAAAATTGAATATGTTGTTTTGTTACATATGACAAATAAGTAAGAATAAAAACAAAAAACATTGACTTTATGCTTAGAATAACGGTAAATTCAACAAAAACAAAATATAGAGGGAGACAAAAGTTCAAATACATGCTTGCTTTCATGTAATACCACTAATGATTTTGCTATTTTAGGAGAATCGATGTACCGTTATTTTTTGAGGTGGACTTATTTACGACATTTTCATTCACATTCAACAAGTTTTTGAGCAAGAAAGGATCGCAGCGAAGTTAAAAATGGTTAAAGGAAAGCAAAGTGTAAAAAAAATAATAACTGTACATTTCAAAGAAGGAAAATCCTATAGAGAAATAGGAAAAATTCTTAAGTTGCCATGTTCTAATGGGCAAAACATCATAAGAAAATTTAAAACATATAAAACTGTTGCAAAAAACCTTGAATTGGCGCCCAAAAAAGCTTTCCCAAAGGGACGTGAGACATTGTTAAAGAGGTGCACAGCGATTGGAGCAGCAGGTGTAGGACGGCTAATTTTTATTAATGGTATTATGGATCAAATATTGTATAAAAATATTTTGGAAGAAAATTTGCAACCTTCCGTGGATAGCTTGGGTCTTGGAAGGTAATGGATTTTCCAACAAGACACTACACGTTCAGTAAAGGAATGGTTATTGTATTATGTTCCACGTCAACTTTATAGTCCTCCCCAATCGCGGGATTTAAACCCAATTGAGCATGTTTAGGAATTACTGACCAGGAAAATGGATTATGTAGCGCCAACCAGCAAAGATTCACTGAAAGAAGCGTTAAAAAAGGGTTGGTCTGAAATAACATCGGCAGAGACAGAAAATTTGGTTCTTTCCATGCCCCGTCGTCTTCAGGCAGTCATTGAAGCTAACGGAGGCCCAACCAAATATTGATATAGTATGTATATCAGCTAATGTAGTTTATACATATTTTTGTTTTAGTTATGTATTTATACTTTTGTCCACACTTTCATTACTACGATTTGGCCGCCCCGTCAGATTTGGGTATGTGAAAGAAACTACAGATGTAACAAAAGAGGAAATAAGATATGTGCAAAATTATATTACGAACCTTACTCCTCCAAAGTAAATGTTGACGGAAAAGAGTTAGTTTATAACGATATTTTAGAAATGACCATGGTTGATGGGAAAGTTTGCAATGCTGTAACCAACACGACCTCAATTCAATATGTGGCGCCACTTCCAAAGATTACAATAATTTAAGCAAAATAACGAGGTAAGTCCCAAAGATCTTGAGAGCGGAATTTCCCTATTGCCCGCAAAACTGCGTATTTTTGCATGCATCCTGCATTTGTTTAACATGCCTGCGAAGAAAAAAGCAATGAAAAGGACCCATGAATTCCGCTTAGCAATTGGGCTGTTGGTGGACATGTCTTAAGCCATTTTTGGTAATACCAATGCACTATAGGTCAAATGACCGGTTTTTTCTGTGCAAAATTAATAAAATCAAAGTAGCGTTCTTCACGAGTTGTTTTTGTTTTTGTATTTAGAAAACTCTAAAATAGATATACGTGATATTTATTGTTGAAGTTCGTTATCCGCCACGCAACATGTATGTGTTTGTTATAAGTTCGAAGTAATATTCATCAACCCTTTTGAAATGTTTGATTTGTTTTGTACATTTAGTCTTTAAGTTTTCTTTCAAGAATAAAGATCTTAAATAGGTTATTAGCCCAGCGGTTTAAAGTGTTTTTGATTAGAAGAAAAATAAAAAAGAAGAAAAGATGAGTTCTTCTCTGTATCAAATTGATAAACTTGATGGTAGTAATTATGATTCATGGGCGATCTAGATGAAAAGTGTATTTGTTGAAACGTAACATTGTTTAATTACAACACTGTAATCCCACATTCCTAATTTGCCACATTATTCGTCAAGTATTAAACCACTTGTCGTTTTCTGATTGGTTATTGCATTCAGCAATTTATTTAAGTTTAGCACTTAAATCATATGAAGCTACATTTATCATTGTACAGTATTTTTCGGTTAATTGATTAATTGCAAATAAATTTTGCATAGGAAAATACATGTAATTTTTCTCGGATAATTAAACCCTGTTAATTGATTTTCCCGCTTGGTTCAAAATTCATGTCATCAGAAATAAATTTCCTTTTACTTTTCACCGGTTAATATTGAAAAACAATCTGGCATTTTTTACATATATATTTGACATAATTTTTGAAAAAGACTACGTGACATCTCTACTAATTCAAAACATATGTTTATTGCTAAGGAAAAACTGCGAGAAAGCGTAATTTGTGTTTGATATCGGATTTATTTTAAATCATTTGTATTTCCAAATACAAGTGATTACTGCAATTGAACAAACTATTCAATTAAGCGGGTTCGGATAATTGGTTCCTCGGTTAATTGAACATAAATTTGTGAAATTTTTGATGTGCGATTAACCGAAAAATACTGTACAGTATTTTTCGGTTAATTGCACATCAAAATTTGCACAAATTTTTGTTCAATTAACCGAGGAACCAATTATCCGAACCCGCTTAATTGAATAGTTTGTTCAATTACGTATAATTGAAACTACTAATGTTTTAAAAAAATCCAATGTCAAATACAAATTACGCTTTTTTCGCAGTTTTTCCTTAGCAATAAACATTAAATTATGTCAAATATGTATGTAAAAAATGACAGATTATTTGTCAATTATTAATTATGCAATTAACCGATGAAAAGTAAAAGGAAATTTATGTTTGATGACATGAATTTTGAACCAATTAAGCGGGAAAATCAATTAACAGGGTTTAATTATCCGAGAAAATTTACATGTATTTTCCTATGAAATATTTTTTGCCCCATTATGTGGTTCAATTAAGCGTGGAAACCAATTAACCGTAGGGTCAATTAACCGAAAAATACTGTATATGGATTATTACTAAATTCGTTTCTAACCTTTGCAAATACATGAAGTATCAAATTAAAGAACCCCTCGTGTTTTATTTTAACAGGTTATGGGCCCATTTGCAAAGTGTTAAGTTCCTTTAAGTTTGCAATTTCTTACAAAATAAATAAAAACAAATTAAAGTACAATGACGGAGGAATACATCCATATTTCCCACCGACTAAACAACCACAACTATAGATTATGGAAGTTTAATGTCGATGCGGTTTTAAAAGTCCACGGATTGCTTATGATTGCTCAAGGGAAAACAAAATTTGATGATTCAATTTCCCAAGATCAAAAGGATTTATGGTTGAGGCGTGATGGTAAGGCCATGAGAATCCTTATAAACTCAATTGAAAAGGATCAGGCAAACCACGTAATGTCATGTACAACTTCCAACGAAGTCTACGAAAAATTACAGAATATACACGACAAACAAAGTGAAGTAAAGGTGATGTGTCTTCATGAAAAATATTTCTCTCGAAAAACGCAAGAAGAATCAGTTGCAGCATATCTATCAAAAGTGTCTTCGTTAGCAGCTGAAATAGAGGCACAGGGTGAAAAGCTGTATGACAATATAAAAATGGTACGCATAATAAGTAGTTTACCACCGAAATATCAAAACTTTAAAACAATTTGGTACAACATAAAAGAAGGAAGAACAATAGAAAACCTGATGGCAAAACTGCAATTAGAAGAAGACCAATTACAAAAGCACGGTGACGCAGAAGTAACAGAGGCAGCATATAATGCAAAACAAACAAATTCCATAAGTCATATGAAGAGAGGAAGAGAACGTCGAAATGTAATTTTTGTCACAAAATGGGGCACTGGAGATTGCTAATTAAAGGTTTTGGTACTGTCCGTATTAACTCTCAGCAACATGCCTGCGAAGAAAAAAGCAATGAAAAGGACCCATGAATTCCGCTTAGCAATTGGGCTGTTGGTGGACATGTCTTAAGCCATTTTTGGTAATACCAATGCACTATAGGTCAAATGACCGGTTTTTTCTGTGCAAAATTAATAAAATCAAAGTAGCGTTCTTCACGAGTTGTTTTTGTTTTTGTATTTAGAAAACTCTAAAATAGATATACGTGATATTTATTGTTGAAGTTCGTTATCCGCCACGCAACATGTATGTGTTTGTTATAAGTTCGAAGTAATATTCATCAACCCTTTTGAAATGTTTGATTTGTTTTGTACATTTAGTCTTTAAGTTTTCTTTCAAGAATAAAGATCTTAAATAGGTTATTAGCCCAGCGGTTTAAAGTGTTTTTGATTAGAAGAAAAATAAAAAAGAAGAAAAGATGAGTTCTTCTCTGTATCAAATTGATAAACTTGATGGTAGTAATTATGATTCATGGGCGATCTAGATGAAAAGTGTATTTGTTGAAACGTAACATTGTTTAATTACAACACTGTAATCCCCCTTTCCTAATTTGCCACATTATTCGTCAAGTATTAAACCACTTGTCGTTTTCTGATTGGTTATTGCATTCAGCAATTTATTTAAGTTTAGCACTTAAATCATATGAAGCTACATTTATCATTGTACAGTATTTTTCGGTTAATTGATTAATTGCAAATAAATTTTGCATAGGAAAATACATGTAATTTTTCTCGGATAATTAAACCCTGTTAATTGATTTTCCCGCTTGGTTCAAAATTCATGTCATCAGAAATAAATTTCCTTTTACTTTTCACCGGTTAATATTGAAAAATAATCTGGCATTTTTTACATATATATTTGACATAATTTTTGAAAAAGACTAGGTGGCATCTCTACTAATTCAAAACATATGTTTATTGCTAAGAAAAAACTGCGAGAAAGCGTAATTTGTATTTGACATCGGATTTATTTTAAATCATTTGTATTTCCAAATACAAGTGATTACTGCAATTGAACAAACTATTCAATTAAGCGGGTTCGGATAATTGGTTCCTCGGTTAATTGAACATAAATTTGTGAAATTTTTGATGTGCGATTAACCGAAAAATACTGTACAGTATTTTTCGGTTAATTGCACATCAAAATTGGCACAAATGTTGGTTCAATTAACCGAGGAACCAATTATCCGAACCCGCTTAATTGAATAGTTTGTTCAATTACAGTAATCACGTATAATTGGAACTACTATTGATTTAAAAAATCCAATGTCAAATACAAATTACTCTTTCTCGCAGTTTTTCCTTAGCAATAAACATTAAATTATGTCAAATATGTATGTAAAAAATGACAGATTATTTGTCAATTATTAATTATGCAATTAACCGATGAAAAGTAAAAGGAAATTTATGTTTGATGACATGAATTTTGAACCAATTAAGCGGGAAAATCAATTAACAGGGTTTAATTATCCGAGAAAATTTACATGTATTTTCCTATGAAATATTTTTTGCCCCATTATGTGGTTCAATTAAGCGTGGAAACCAATTAACCGTAGGGTCAATTAACCGAAAAATACTGTATATGGATTATTACTAAATTCGTTTCTAACCTTTGCAAATACATGAAGTATCAAATTAAAGAACCCCTCGTGTTTTATTTTAACAGGTTATGGGCCCATTTGCAAAGTGTTAAGTTCCTTTAAGTTTGCAATTTCTTTAATAAAAAAAAAATAAATAAAAAAAATTAAAGTACAATGACGGAGGAATACACCCATATTTCCCACCGACTAAACAACCACAACTATAGATTATGGAAGTTTAATGTCGATGCGGTTTTAAAAGTCCACGGATTGCTTATGATTGCTCAAGGGAAAACAAAATTTGATGATTCAATTTCCCAAGATCAAAAGGATTTATGGTTGAGGCGTGATGGTAAGGCCATGAGAATCCTTATAAACTCAATTGAAAAGGATCAGGCAAACCACGTAATGTCATGTACAACTTCCAACGAAGTCTACGAAAAATTACAGAATATACACGACAAACAAAGTGAAGTAAAGGTGATGTGTCTTCATGAAAAATATTTCTCTCGAAAAACGCAAGAAGAATCAGTTGCAGCATATCTATCAAAAGTGTCTTCGTTAGCAGCTGAAATAGAGGCACAGGGTGAAAAGCTGTATGACAATATAAAAATGGTACGCATAATAAGTAGTTTACCACCGAAATATCAAAACTTTAAAACAATTTGGTACAACATAAAAGAAGGAAGAACAATAGAAAACCTGATGGCAAAACTGCAATTAGAAGAAGACCAATTACAAAAGCACGGTGACGCAGAAGTAACAGAGGCAGCATATAATGCAAAACAAACAAATTCCATAAGTCATATGAAGAGAGGAAGAGAACGTCGAAATGTAATTTTTGTCACAAAATGGGGCACTGGAGATTGCTAATTAAAGGTTTTGGTACTGTCCGTATTAACTCTCAGCAACGTACAATACGTTCCACAATTAAAACAAAACTTATTCTCAACTGGATCAACAACATCTAAAGGGCTCTCTATGGTAACGGAATCCACAAATTGTACATTAAGAGACAAAGACAGCAATATATTAGCAAGTGGTGTACGTGACTCAAAGAATCAATACCGAATGTTGTTTCAAGTGAGAAGTAATTTTATGGCAAATTCTGCAAAATTGGATTCCCTTCAACAATGGCATTGTCGGCTTGGGCATATTAATACTGTCACTATCAAGACAATGTGCGACAAAAATCTTGCTAATGGACTAGATGTAAAAGATAAATCCGATTACTTTTGTGAAGATTGTCAGCGTGGAAAATGCATCGTTTAACACACGGATCGAGGTAAAACGGGACGCAGCTAAATGTGAATATTTTCATATGGATCTCTGTGGTCCAATGCAGGAGATTGGAATTTGAGGCGTTCGTTATTTCATGTTGCTTAAAGACGAAAGCACATGTTTCAGGTATGTTACTTTTTGAAAAGCAAATCTGAAGTGCATAACAAATTGAAATCTTTCATTTCCATGGTATGCAACATGACTGGCGAACGAGTGAAATACATGCGGTGTGATAATGGCACGGAGTTTATGAACAAATAAGTTGCCGAGCTCTTGTCCAATAATGGCATTATTTTGGAAAAGATTACCCCTTATACTCCACAACAAAATGGATTCATTGAAAGAGATAATAGGACGGTTCAAGAGTCCGCCAGCACAATGCTGCTGGCGAGTAAATTAAGTAAATTTCTATGGCCAGAGGCAGTGAGAACTGCTGTTTATGTACTAAATAGATCAGCATTAACAAAATATACAAAAACACCATTTGAGTGTTGCTTTAAAAATAAACCAAACTTGGGCCATATTAAAATTTTCGGCAGCGAGTGTATGGTATACGAACCCAAACAGCTTGGAAGAAAGAAATGGGATGCTAAAGCCAAGAAGATTTTTCTGGTTGGTTATGAACCAACAGCTAAAAATTTTCGTTTGTATGATCCCGAATCAAAAAAAGTGGTTGTTAGCTGTGATGTCATTTTCAATGAAAGGATAGTTAAAATTAGATCGATCTCAGAGTGTGAAGATGAAAAAAGTCACGACCATGTAGAAGAACAAAGCAACGATTGGGACATTTCGTCATTCAAACGCCAATTGTCAAGCACGCCAAAGAATTCGATGAAGAAGGAACCATCGACAATTGATACAGATGATACAACACCGGATAACACAACACAGGTTGAATTGGTAAATGAAGGTAGAGAACACAAAAGGTATGGTTTACGAAAAGAAATAGTTCCACCTCAGCGATTTGGTATTGACCACATGAGTTGTGTAGCAACTATATCCGAGCCTAGTACATATGAAGAAGCTCTGAATTTTCAATATTCACAACAATGGATAACAGCCATCAAAGAAGAGATTAACTCCCTTGAGGAGAACCAGACATGGGCATTGGTGGAAAAGCCGGCGTTGAAAAATATTGTTGGTTGTAAGTGGGTATTTAAAATTAAGAGTTGCCCAAATAAAGATCCCATATTCAAAGCTCGATGGGTAACCAAAGGCTATTCACAGAAACCTGACATCCATTTTAAAGAGACGTACTCCCCTGTAGTGAGGTATGATTCAGTGAGAGCAGCTTTAGCTTTAGCCGCATTTGAAAATATGGAGATGCTACAGTTCGATGAAGACGGCCTTCTTGTATGGTGAGCTTGCAGGAGATTTATATGGAAGTCCCGAAAGGAATAATTATACCACAAGGTTTAAATTTAGTATGTCGTCTTAAAAAATGTATATATGGATTGAAGCAAGCCTCTCGAAATTGGAATTTTAAATTTATAGACTTTTTAAAGAAGTTCAAGATGATACAGTCATCAGCTGATCCATGTGTGTTCTGCGGAAACATAGAGAACAGCAAAATTATATTGTTGTTATATGTTGACGTATTTTAACAAAATACGTTGATGAAGAAGATGTAAAATTTCCCTTCAGACAAGCGATTGGATCACTCAATTTTGCAGCTATTGTATCCAATCCAGATATTTCGTATGCAGTTGGAGAAGTTAGCAAATTCACCGAAAATCCAAACAGCTCTCATGTGAATGCTCTAAAACGAATATTTACGTACTTGAAAGCAACAATTGACTATTGTTTAGAGTATAAACCCTCTGACGTATTAACATTTGATGGATACACAGATGCAGATTTGGCTCATAATGTAGATTCAAGGAGATCTACAACCGGTTATGTCTTTTTCTTAAACGAATGTGCTATTACTTAGAGAAGTCATCTTCAAAAGACAGTTGCATTATCTACAACGGAATCAGAATGCATGGCAGCATGTAAAGGAGCAAAGGAAGCCCTTTGGCTACAGCAATTACTTGCCGACATGGGATGTTGTCTAATTTCACCAACTGTCATCCATGTAGATAACCAAGGTGCTCTTCGTCTAATAGAAAATCCGGAATTACATCATAGTACAAAACATATAGACATAAGGCTACAATTCATACGCGAACTTAAAAATAACAAAACAATTACATTTAAATACATTAGCACAAAATTGCAACGAGCAGACTTTTTTACAAAACCTTTAGTGGTTCATCAATTTAAAAATAATATACAACTATTAGGAATGTTGGAATTAAAACAATGAGTGGGAGTGTTGAAACGTAACATTTTTTATTTACAACACTGTAATCCCACATTCCTAATTTGCCACATTCTTCGTCAAGTATTAAACCACTTGTCGTTTTCTGATTGGTTATTGCATTCAGCAATTTTTTTATGTTTAGCACTTCCATCATATGAAGCTACATTTATCATTGTATCTGGATTATTACTCACTTCGTTTCTAACCTTTGCAAATACATGAAGTATCAAATTAAAGAACACCTCGTATTTTATTTTAACAGTATTGATACACAGTGGACAATGGCACATTTTCAACGGATCAACAAAGGTGGAATCATTTACATAAGCCAAAGAGAGGGAAAATTTCCAGATGGAAGATGAAAAGGCTCTGGCTACGATTCGTCTAAGTGTTAAGGCATCGTAGTTAAATATATAAAAAACAGCACGACATCACGCCAAGCTTGAACGACATTGGAAGATGTTTATAAGCCACGAGGACCAATCCGTAAAGTGACTCTATATAAGCAGCTCCTTAATTTATCAATAGAAGCAGATGACATGACGCAGCACATCAACAAATTCACTGAAATTGCAGAAAAATTGTCGGAGATTGGAATAGAAATGCAAGAAGAGTTGCTGAGCATTATATTGCTTTCCAGTCTGTCACAAAATTTCGAAAACTTCGTGATTGCTATGGCAACGAGGGACAGTTTGCCACCATTGAATGTGCTGGAGCAGAAACTCTTAGATGAAGGCGAATGTAGAAAAAATGAAAAAGACAACAACGCTCAACAGGCATTTGCTATCAAACCGTTTCCCACGAAAGAAAAAACTAAATTTAAGGGGAAATGCTTTGTGCGTGGTGTGGTAGGTCATTACGCCTGCAAATGTGACAAAGAGAAAGAGCAGAAAAAACAACACCAACAACAATCGTTCTCTATGCTTGCCTTGACGGACTCTTTACGCAGAACTCAATGGTATGTAGATAGTGGCGCAACCGCACATATGTGTAACGATCGCAGCATGTTTGTTCGTTATGCGGATTTCAAGGAAAAAATCACTCTGGCTGGTGACAACTTTATTACTGCTGTTGGAAGAGGAGATGTTCGAATAAAATCAAACAAGCATGATGTTCATCTTCGAAATGTTCTGTACTCTCCGGAGTTGCAAGGGAATTTCATTTCAGTAAGCAGAGCTGTTGAAAATGGTTTGGTTGCAACATTTACGAACAAGGCAGCATATATCAAAAACAACAACGACGTCGTACTCAAAGCTACAAAATATAATGGTTTGTTTGTGTTTGGCAATTAATTTCAAATGACATAACAGATACGGCCACCTCAACGGTAAGAGTCTCGACATGTTATCAAAGCAAGGGATGGTGAAGGGCATGAAGGTTTCAAACGATGAAATACAAGAAAAATTTAAAGTGAGCCACACACGTCAAACATGTGCGTTCGATCGGTGTGAAGCTCCTAGCCCACACACGTCAAACGGATCCACAAAACATCATTTATTATTTATTTTTGAAGCGTTAAGATGGACAGCGATAGTGATGACGGAAAAAAGACCAAATATTTTTATTTAATATAAATGTATTAAATATTTTTATTTTATTCCAGAAAAACATATTTATTTTCCACACAGTAGAATATGTGTAAAAAAAACATCAACAAATTTTCCAAAAGGTTTTTTTTCATATGTTTGACATTGTCCGCTGATCCGCACTCCACGAAATTTCGCAACAAATGAGAAAATATCCACACACCAGGCCACAGACGTCAAACATGTGCGCGTCGCACAACGAAAAATTAAAAATTTTTAATATCTTTCGATCGGTGTGCGCACCGGCAAATCGGTGTGAACACCGTACCACACACGTCAAACATTGCTTCGATTCACACCGGTCGAACGCACATGTTTGACGTGTGTGGGCCACTTAAAACATTCATGATTAGCAAAGCACACACACTACCCTTCCCAAAAGAAAATTCTACAAAGGCAACAGAAATTTTAGAGTTGGTACATAGTGATGTATGCGGGCCAATAAATGTTGACTCCATTGGTGGGTCAAAGTATTTTCTGACTTTTATAGACGACAAGTCACGTCGAATTTTTGTATATTTTCTAAAGAATAAGTCAGAAGTTCTGGAGAAATTCAAGTTTTATAAATCGCAAGTAGAGCGACAGACAGGCAAAAAGCTAAAAACACTTCGCAGCGACAACGGCAGAGAATACGTTAATTTTGAATTCGATGCATTTTCAAATGAGAGCGGTATTATGCGTCAGTTGACGGTACCGTACACTCCCCAGCAGAACGGTGTGGCAGAACGTGCCAACAGCACATTGGTTAAAATGGCGCGGTCAATGATGTTACGCGCTGGTACGCCAAAGTCGCTTTGGGCAGAGGCTATTAACACAGCTGTTTACCTGCGTAAACGAAGCCCAACAAGCATTCTCGGAAATATAACGCCATACGACGTTTGGTATGGACGAAAACCTAACGCCAATTATTTGCGTACATTTGTTTGTATAGCCGTTGCTTTAAATAAAAAGCAAAAGAAAAAGTTTGATGCTCGAGGAGAACAATACATCATGGTTGGCTACTCTAAAGTGTCTAAAGCATACCGCTTATATGACAAGCATGCACATAATGTTGTCGAACGGCGCGACGTTATTTTTGATGAGAGCAAACTTGGTGGCGACGGTTTTTGTGCCGACACAAATGAGCAGGCGTCGAAATGTATTGATGTGCGGGACAGAAAAACAACAAATAAATGGTTCGATTGACAATAATAATGTAAACAACGATGTACACGCTGAAAATGCTGATGAAATTGATGAGTACGATACAGCTGGTGGAGAAAGCAACGAGCACGAAGAAACAAGCAGCGATCATGAAGAAGCAGCGAACAGGAAGAAGCAAACATTGACAATCAAATTCAACGGCCAAAGTATGGTTTGGGAAGGCCCCGAATAGTGGGAAGTGGACAACCTGGCAGGCCGAAAAAGATAAAAAATCAATTATATACAATTATTGACAGCAAAGTTCCAGAGAATATAGATGAGCAACATCTTGTGCCGAGGCTGGTAATTGGAAAACAGCTATGAGAAAAAATAAATGCTCTAAAGAAAATGGGACATGGAGTTAGGTTGATTTGCCTGAAGGTCGGAGACCGATTAGAAATAAATGGGTATTTGCGTTGTAAAGAGACCAAGACGGTAACATTGAAAGGTACAAGGCGCGATTAGTGGCAAAGGGCTGCAGTCAAAAGTTTGGCGTTGACTACATGGAGACCTTCTCCCCAGTTGTACGATATGCAATGGTTCGTACATTGTTAGCTGTGGCGGTGGAAGAAGAAATGTATATGCACCAAGTAGACATTAGTACTGCATACCTCAATAGTAAGATGGATAATAAAACTAGCGCTGAATCCTGTACACCATAACCGCACAAAGCATATCGATATTAAATGTCATCATGTGAGAGAAGTTTTTCGGAGGGGCGAAATTCAATTGAAATATTGTCCAACAGGCGAGATGGTGGCAGATAATTTGACGAAAAATTTGTCCAAGCAGAAGCATACATATTTCGTGCAGCTTATGAATTTGAAATAATGAATTTTATTTTTGTAAAAACGCATCCATGTTGAGGAGGAGTGTGTTTGTTATAAGTTCGAAGTAATATTTATCAACCCTTTTGGAATGTTTGATTTGTTTTGTACATTTAGTGTTTAAGTTTTCTTTCAAGAATAAAGATCTCAAACATTTATTAGTGCTAAATATAAAGTACCGTTACACATCTGGCCGTGCAAGTCGCTCAATACAATTTATTCTATAAATATGCCTACATTTCAGTGATGCTTAGTCAACTTTGAGTGCGTATTATTTCGATTGTGTTTACAATAATTAATTAGTGTAAAATGAAAATATAGATACAAGGGAGCACACTTATATTACATCAAAACATTTTTATGTTTGCGACACTATACTTGAAAGTAGCCCTTTAGCCTATGAAGACTTTAAAAAGTTAATGTAATTATTAAAAAGCTATTAAAAAATGACCCAATAACCTCTTTGAAATTTTGCGCATAAATTAAGTGATAAGTAATGAGTTATGTTCAATTTATTTCAAGTTGCGATTTTTTTGCGTTTTGCAAGTAATGCCTCTTTTTCTGGGCAACCTCCGTATAAAAAAAATCAATAATTTTGAAATATGGCGAAAAGAAGGTAACAAAAAGAAAAAAGGTGGTGCTGTTTTCACATATGTAGTGAGCAAAATTGATGTCGACAACATTTCGGATGAAAGAGAGAACTTTTTAGTTTGCTTAAAACTAGCGCAAAATTGGGAAAAATTAATGTTTTCAAAGACCAAAATCATGAATAACTTATTAGAAATATATAATACTTCTGATCCACTAATTTTCTCAACATTTTTAAATAGGATGAAAGAGAGAACTTTTTAGTTTGCTTAAAATTAGCGCAAAATTGGGAAAAATGAATGTTTTCAAAGACCAAAATCATGAATAACTTATTAGAAATATATAATACTTCTGATCCATTAATTTCCTCAACATTTTTAAATAGGCACATACAACTATGAAAAGCATACACACTCTCTCCTGAAGCCCTAGAATTGTTATGTTGCAGCGAGCCCATGGACAATATTGATCTTAGCAATCAAGACGAAGTTGATGAAATGGATGAAGTTTTTGTTTTAAATTTGCAAAATGAATTAGATTTAATCTATTATTAACTACATTATATATAATAAAATAAAACAACTTATTATTATAATGTATTTATGACTACTGATAAAATTCTTACAGGTTTTAATTTTGGTCATTTGACCTATAGTCTTTTGGTGTGGTTTAAGTTGAAATCGGATAGAGCATATATATGAGAGCTATACCTAAATCAGATCTGATTTGAATCATATTTGGCAGATTGTGATTTTTTGAACATATATACGGATGTTGTATCTAAATCTTACCCGATCTGAACAACATTTTTCTGAGTTGTTTCTAACCTATAAAAAGCATGCAAACTAAATTTTAAGATGATCGGATTAATTTTGTGGGTTTGGTGCATCTCAAACCTGAAATCGGATGAAAATATATACGGGAGCTATATCGAAATCCGAACCGATTTCTTCCAAATTAAACAATAACCATTTTAGTAACAAAAAAGTCAGTTGGGCCAAATTTCATGACGAATACTATGACCTTGTTGTTGCTATGAATTTTGCACCAAAAAGTGGTCAAATGACTATAGTGCAATGATGGAAATGTGAGTAGGAGATTTTTTGAAAACACAGAATTAGAGGCGGACATTACAGGCGTAGATATAAAATTTATTAGAGTCAAGTGGATATAGAATAAAAACAACAAAATTCAAAGAATATGCCTTCACACACTATCAATAAAGCAAGAAGTCGAGATGGCAACATCATTTAATAAGACAATTTCATTTATTTATAATTGCTTTTTTATTATTGATTTATGAAAACATATATTTTTAAATACTGTCCTTCGAAGTCGTTAACATCCAAAAATATTTTTGGCCGCCTAAATATTTGAAATCGACCACTAGGCGTTGATGCTATCCACGACGTTTTATAAGATATTTGTCATTACTATTGGATATTTTAAACGATAGAAAGAATGTTTTAGTATATATATATATATATAGAAACTAAAGTTCATATACTAACTCAGTGCCCTGAAATATGAAGCAAAACGAAATATTTTCAAACTATATATCCGTGCAACTACTTCCAGATTGAATATAAGCCTTTCAGTTTAAAAAAAGTATAATTTTGCTAATTATTTGCTTTCCAAAACTAAGACTTAATTTTTTTTTGTACTCTATAGAAATACTGATTTTGAATTATTTAAAATCCCCATAGTTGTTCTTTATAAAAACAACATACTGGGATTCAGCCTGACTATTTTACAAAAACAAAATCGTTAATATTATAGTATTTGACAATTATATTTCTGTATTTAAAATTTATCCTAGGATCTGGAAGACTTTCACATACATACTACAAATTTATTAATGGTAGGCTAAATTCTCTCTACATGTTATTTACCGGTTCGAAAAGGAAATTGTGCATTTGTGTCCCACAGAAAAAATCGAATTTGCCGGACGGTCGGGCGTGGACAAATAATTGTTAAAGTTGACAATAAAAAAATTAATAGACAACTAATATATTGCATAAATAGAAGGTGGTGATAGCTCTATATTATTTGTTCATGTTGATATTGATTTTAATGTACTAAATAAACACGGATCATATTTAATTGAATGAGGTGTCAAATTTATCAGCATTTTGGAATACGCAAATGAAACAATGAAATATCGATGTTCTTATATGAAGGATGTGGTGTTGTAAAAATGCCTTGTTGACTTCGAAGTGAGGTACCAGCGCAATTCTCATGCAGTTTATTTCGTTGGTTAGCTAAGTAGTTGGCTTTGTTACAAGAGGTATTTGGGTATAAAAGGTTTTTGTAAATAAGCTATTAATAGCTTCTGGGGAGAATAGCACAAAAATACTAAGGAACCAATGACGAGATTCGAAGCTATAATTTTTCCTGTATTACCCCTGGTGGACAATGCCATACTTTCGCCACTATATATATATATATATATATATATAAAAGGTGCAAAAAAAAATGTGTACTAACTCATCAGTTATGAACGGCTGGACCGATTTGACTCAAAATTTCTTTCAGTTGTCTGTAATTACGGCGGGAAGGTTTTTATGAAAGAAAATTTTGAGAAAAATCCACGAAAATCTTGCAAAAAATATTTTAAAGAAACGGCTGGACCGATTTGACTTAAAGTTTCTGTTAGTAGTCTGTAATTGAAGTGGAAAGGCTTTAATGATATTTTGAAAGATATTAGCACTTCCACGCGTTTTATATTGAACCTTTATAATTTCATCTCTTCATAGTTCTTTTTGGACAGCTGGAAAATGCTCAAAATATGTTAATTTTCTACAATCAATTCGATTGTCTTTGCCTTAAAAAAGCTATTGTATATAAAAATAAATTTACATATATTTTTATTAGAGTTAAATTTAATAATAAGAAACCGAAAAGAGAGAGTAAGATTAATCGCTATCACGTTTCCATAATATCAAGATTTATTTAGTTTGACAATATAAGTTATGTTATGTGAAGCAATTTGCATGGTATATATAGGTTGTGAAAATATTCTCAAATAAAACACAGTTTTAATTTTGGTCATTTGACCTATAGTCTTTTGATGTGGTTTAAGTTGAAATCGGAAAGAGCATATATATGAGAGCTATACCTAAATCAGATCTGATTTGAATCATATTTGGCAGATTGTGATTTTTTGAACATATATACGGATGTTATATCTAAATCTGACCCGATCTGAACAACATTTTTCTGAGTTGTTTCTAACCTATAAAAAAGCATGCAAACTAAATTTTAAGATGATCGGATTAATGTTGTGGGTTTGGTGCATCTCAAACCTGAAATCGGATGAAAATATATACGGGAGCTATATCGAAATCCGAACCGATTTCTTCCAAATTCAACAATAACCATTTTAGTAACAAAAAAGTCAGTTGGGCCAAATTTCATGACGAATACTATGACCTTGTTGTTGCTATGAATTTTGCACCAAAAAGTGGTCAAATGACTATAGTGCAATGATGGAAATGTGAGTAGGAGATTTTTTGAAAACACAGAATTAGAGGCGGACATTACAGGCGTAGATATAAAATTTATTAGAGTCAAGTGGATATAGAATAAAAACAACAAAATTCAAAGAATATGCCTTCACACACTATGAATAAAGCAAGAAGTCGAGATGGCAACATCATTTAATAAGACAATTTAATTTATTTATAATTGCTTTTTTTATTATTGATTTATGAAAACATATATTTTTAAATACTGTCCTTCGAAGTCGTTAACATCCAAAAATATTTTTGGCCGCCTAAATATTTGAAATCGACCACTAGGCGTTGATGCTATCCACGACGTTTTATAAGATATTTGTCATTACTATTGGATATTTTAAACGATAGAAAGAATGTTTTAGTATATATATATATATATATAGAAACTAAAGTTCATATACTAACTCAGTGCCCTGAAATATGAAGCAAAACGAAATATTTTCAAACTATATATCCGTGCAACTACTTCCAGATTGAATATAAGCATTTCAGTTTAAAAAAAGTATAATTTTGCTAATTATTTGCTTTCCAAAACTAAGACTTAATTTTTTTTTGTACTCTATAGAAATACTGATTTTGAATTATTTAAAATCCCCATAGTTGTTCTTTATAAAAACAACATACTGGGATTCAGCCTGACTATTTTACAAAAACAAAATCGTTAATATTATAGTATTTGACAATTATATTTCTGTATTTAAAATTTATCCTAGGATCTGGAAGACTTTCACATACATACTACAAATTTATTAATGGTAGGCTAAATTCTCTCTACATGTTATTTACCGGTTCGAAAAGGAAATTGTGCATTTGTGTCCCACAGAAAAAATCGATTTTGCCGGACGGTCGGGCGTGGACAAATAATTGTTAAAGTTGACAATAAAAAAATTAATAGACAACTAATATATTGCATAAATAGAAGGTGGTGATAGCTCTATATTATTTGTTCATGTTGATATTGATTTTAATGTACTAAATAAACACGGATCATATTTAATTGAATGAGGTGTCAAATTTATCAGCATTTTGGCATACGCAAATGAAACAATGAAATATCGATGTTCTTATATGAAGGATGTGGTGTTGTAAAAATGCCTTGTTGACTTCGAAGTGAGGTACCAGCGCATTTCTCATGCAGTTTATTTCGTTGGTTAGCTAAGTAGTTGGCTTTGTTACAAGAGGTATTTGGGTATAAAAGGTTTTTGTAAATAAGCTATTAATAGCTTCTGGGGAGAATAGCACAAAAATACTAAGGAACCAATGACGAGATTCGAAGCTATAATTTTTCCTGTATTACCCCTGGAGGACAATGCCATACTTTCGCCACTATATATATATATATATAAAAGGTGCCAAAAAATGTATACTAACTCATCAGTTATGAACGGCTGGACCGATTTGACTCAAAATTTCTTTCAGTTGTCTGTAATTACGGTGGGAAGGTTTTTATGAAAGAAAATTTTGAGAAAAATCCACGAAAATCTTGCAAAAAATATTTTAAAGAAACGGCTGGACCGATTTGACTTAAAGTTTCTGTTAGTAGTCTGTAATTGAAGTGGAAAGGCTTTAATGAAAGGAAAGGCTTTAATGATATTTTGAAAGATATTAGCACTTCCACGCGTTTTATATTGAACCTTTATAATTTCATCTCTTCATAGTTCTTTTTGGACAGCTGGAAAATTCTCAAAATATGTTAATTTCCTACAATCAATTCGATTGTCTTTGCCTTGAAAAAGCTATTGTATATAAAAATAAATTTACATATATTTTTATTAGAGTTAAATTTAATAATAAGAAACCGAAAAGAGAGAGTAAGATTAATCGCTATCACGTTTCCATAATATCAAGATTTATTTAGTTTGACAATATAAGTTATGTTATGTGAAGCAATTTGCATGGTATATATAGGTTGTGAAAATATTCTCAAATAAAACACAGTTTTAATTTTGGTCATTTGACCTATAGTCTTTTGATGTGGTTTAAGTTGAAATCGGATAGAGCATATATATGAGAGCTATACCTAAATCAGATCTGATTTGAATCATATTTGGCAGATTGTGATTTTTTGAACATATATACGGATGTTATATCTAAATCTGACCCGATCTGAACAACATTTTTCTGAGTTGTTTCTAACCTATAAAAAAGCATGCAAACTAAATTTTAAGATGATCGGATTAATTTTGTGGGTTTGGTGCATCTCAAACCTGAAATCGGATGAAAATATATACGGGAGCTATATCGAAATCCGAACCGATTTCTTCCAAATTCAACAATAACCATTTTAGTAACAAAAAAGTCAGTTGGGCCAAATTTCATGACGAATACTATGACCTTGTTGTTGCTATGAATTTTGCACCAAAAAGTGGTCAAATGACTATAGTGCAATGATGGAAATGTGAGTAGGAGATTTTTTGAAAACACAGAATTAGAGGCGGACATTACAGGCGTAGATATAAAATTTATTAGAGTCAAGTGGATATAGAATAAAAACAACAAAATTCAAAGAATATGCCTTCACACACTATCAATAAAGCAAGAAGTCGAGATGGCAACATCATTTAATAAGACAATTTCATTTATTTATAATTGCTTTTTTTATTATTGATTTATGAAAACATATATTTTTAAATACTGTCCTTCGAAGTCGTTAACATCCAAAAATATTTTTGGCCGCCTAAATATTTGAAATCGACCACTAGGCGTTGATGCTATCCACAACGTTTTATAAGATATTTGTCATTACTATTGGATATTTTAAACGATAGAAAGAATGTTTTAGTATATATATATATATATATAGAAACTAAAGTTCATATACTAACTCAGTGCCCTGAAATATGAAGCAAAACGAAATATTTTCAAACTATATATCCGTGCAACTACTTCCAGATTGAATATAAGCATTTCAGTTTAAAAAAAGTATAATTTTGCTAATTATTTGCTTTCCAAAACTAAGACTTAATTTTTTTTTGTACTCTATAGAAATACTGATTTTGAATTATTTAAAATCCCCATAGTTGTTCTTTATAAAAACAACATACTGGGATTCAGCCTGACTATTTTACAAAAACAAAATCGTTAATATTATAGTATTTAACAATTATATTTCTGTATTTAAAATTTATCCTAGGATCTGGAAGACTTTCACATACATACTACAAATTTATTAATGGTAGGCTAAATTCTCTCTACATCCGGTTCGAAAAGGAAATTGTGCATTTGTGTCCCACAGAAAAAATCGATTTTGCCGGACGGTCGGGCGTGGACAAATAATTGTTAAAGTTGACAATAAAAAAATTAATAGACAACTAATATATTGCATAAATAGAAGGTGGTGATAGCTCTATATTATTTGTTCATGTTGATATTGATTTTAATGTACTAAATAAACACGGATCATATTTAATTGAATGAGGTGTCAAATTTATCAGCATTTTGGCATACGCAAATGAAACAATGAAATATCGATGTTCTTATATGAAGGATGTGGTGTTGTAAAAATGCCTTGTTGACTTCGAAGTGAGGTACCAGCGCAATTCTCATGCAGTTTATTTCGTTGGTTAGCTAAGTAGTTGGCTTTGTTACAAGAGGTATTTGGGTATAAAAGGTTTTTGTAAATAAGCTATTAATAGCTTCTGGGGAGAATAGCACAAAAATACTAAGGAACCAATGACGAGATTCGAAGCTATAATTTTTCCTGTATTACCCCTGGTGGACAATGCCATACTTTCGCCACTATATATATATATATATATATAAAATGTGCCAAAAAATGTATACTAACTCATCAGTTATGAACGGCTGGACCGATTTGACTCAAAATTTCTTTCAGTTGTCTGTAATTACGGTGGGAAGGTTTTTATGAAAGAAAATTTTGAGAAAAATCCACGAAAATCTTGCAAAAAATATTTTAAAGAAACGGCTGGACCGATTTGACTTAAAGTTTCTGTTAGTAGTCTGTAATTGAAGTGGAAAGGCTTTAATGAAAGGAAAGGCTTTAATGATATTTTGAAAGATATTAGCACTTCCACGCGTTTTATATTGAACCTTTATAATTTCATCTCTTCATAGTTCTTTTTGGACAGCTGGAAAATTCTCAAAATATGTTAATTTTCTACAATCAATTCGATTGTCTTTGCCTTGAAAAAGCTATTGTATATAAAAATAAATTTACATATATTTTTATTAGAGTTAAATTTAATAATAAGAAACCGAAAAGAGAGAGTAAGATTAATCGCTATCACGTTTCCATAATATCAAGATTTATTTAGTTTAACAATATAAGTTATGTTATGTGAAGCAATTTGCATGGTATATATAGGTTGTGAAAATATTCTCGAATAAAACACAGTAAGACATGGTAAAGTAAAGATTAAGCGGTTCCATTATGTGGGAAGTTTCATACCCTATGTGGAATACCAAATTAAAGGCAATTAAATGGATATTTTGTTACTTCTTTTAATTTTTGTTACTACTTTCCAAACACTTAAAATCGGATAAGCATACTTAAAGACGCACAATAATGGAAAAAATTGTTTTGAACTTATAAATACAACACAAATCCCATGTGATATCTGGGCCACTGACCGAAACTTGATCGTGTGTTTAATAGGAAACAACACCAGGAATATTTTTGAGAAAATTGTCAATTCATAGACATATGTTTTTATGTTTCAGTAAAAACGAAAACGTCTATCACAACTTTCAATATAGTTCAATGATGTTAGTAGTTTGCTTATACGATTACAAATACGTCAACAAAATACGAAGGTATTATTGAACGTTTTCCTATATATTGGGGAAGAATACATTTAAATTCGAATCCTACATGGAGGCAATTCTGCATAACATGCTGTTTGTGTCTTACTTATATGTGCCTTTGTGGTTCCTCAAATGGACCTAATTGAGTTTTTTGTATCACTATATATGAGTTTTTGTAATCACTATATTCAATTTAATACCCTCTGCCAAATTTCGTGGAACCACCATTTACATAAAATCGAACGAAAAAATATATAAGACCTATATCAAAATCTGAACCGATTGCAACAAACCTTGTCACGCATCATTTTTTTCTCAATAGCATTCGCTAGGCAAAATTTTACTCAATCAGACAAATATTGGGAGTTTGGTGCACCATTCACAAAAAATACCTATATCTGAACCGATCTTAATTAAACTTCCCAGACATCAGTTTGGACCTAAATCAGTACTCTGTGCAAAATTTTCTCCCAATCGGACAAATATCTAAATTTGAACCAATTTTAAAAAAACTTCACAAACATCAATCTGAATATGATTCAGTACTCTGTGCAAAAATTTATCTCAATTGGAAAAATATTGGGAGTTTGGTGCATCATTGACAAAAAATCGGACGAAACAATATATGGGAGTCATATCTACATCTGAACCGATTTTAACTAAACTTCGCAGACTTTCGTCTGCACGTAATTCAGTATTCTGTTCAGAATTTTCTCCCAATCGGACAAATATTGGGAGTTTGGTGAATCATTCAAAAAAAATCGGACGAAACTATATATGGGAGCCTATATCTAAATTTGAACCAATTTTAAAAAAGACTTCACAAACATCAATCTGAATATAATTCAGTACTCTGTGTAAAATTTTATCTCAATTGGAAAAATATTGGGAGTTTGGTGCATCATTGACAACAAATCGGACGAAACTATATGGGAGCTATATTTAAATCGGAACCGATTTCAACAAAACTTCGCATACATTAATCTGGACCTAATTCAATACTCTGTGCAAAATTTTGTGCCAATTGGACAAATATTGGGAGTATGGTGCACCATTCACAAAAAATCGGACGAAACTATATATGGGAGCCTATATCTAAATCTGAACCGATTTTAATTAAACTTCCCAGACATCAGTCTGGACCTAAATTAGTACTCTGTGCAAAATTTTGACCCAATCGGACAAATATTGGGAGTTTGGTGCATCATTCACATAAAATCGGACGACTATATGGGAGCTATATCTAAATCTGAACCGATTCCAACAAAGCTCCGCACACATAAGCAAGGACCTGAGTCAGTGCGATGTGCAAAATTTTGTCCCAATCGGACAAATATTGGGAGTTTGGAGCTTCATTTACATAAAATCGGACGAAACTATATATGGGAGCTATATCTAAAGCTGAACCGATTTCAAAGAAACTTGGCATATATCAATCTTGACCTAATTCAGAACTCTATGCAAAATTTTGTCGCAATCGGACCGATATTGGGAGTTTGGTGCACCATTCACATAAAATCGGTCGAAAATATATATATATGGGAGCTATATCTAAATCTGAACCAATTTCAATAGGGTTCGTCCTTGGGCCAAATAAGTGAACTGTGCCAAATTTCATCCAAATCGGATAATAAATGCGAACTGTACTTTGTTAACAAAAATACATGGACGGACGGACAGACGACATGCGTAAATCGACTCAGAAAGTGATTCTATGCATATTGTCAAAAGGAACCATGGGTCTATCTCAATTCCTTTTTCCTGTTACAAACATATGCACAAAGACATAATACCCTGTACCACAGTGTGGTGAAGGGTATAAACATGATTTAAAAAATGTATTGTAACTCTTCAATTGAGAACGGCGGGACCGATTTGACTGAAAATTTCTTTCAGTTATCTGTAATTTAAGTGGGAAGGGTGGACATAAAGCATAAAGTGATACTATACCGAGAATTAACAGATAACTTCCTTACCCTACATGAAATGCCGAATTACAGGCAATTTATATGGTATTTGTTACTACTTTCAAAGTATCTAAAATCGGACTATGCCAAAATATGGACCATAGATAAGGACGCTTAAAAACGCATAATAATGACGAACCAATTTTTTATAAACCAACACATGCCGTATATCCCACACTATATCTGAATCATTGGCTGAAACTTGAACGTATTCTACATAGGAAATCGTTCCTCTAATATATTTTACATGATGTGAAAAATGTTTCCATTGAGAACGACTACACAAATTTTGATGAATCAAATGATTTATGAATCGTATGTGATCAAAATATAAATAGTAATTATGTCATCAATACTAAATTACCTTTTGAGATAAGAGAAGTTAGCTCAAAACTTGACCTTCTCCTGAAAAATGTGTGGTGGAATAAGTTCAAACAGGCGATAAACTGAAATACCTCACATACTGACATAATCTAATATTTAACAATAACAAGGTTTACCGTCATGAGGGAAATATTAGACATATTTTTATTGCGGAAATTTTACATACATTTAATGGTAAATAGTTTCTGAGATGAATTTTCCATGAATTAATTAATTTTTACCAACCCTATATTCATGCAATTCTGATAAGGCAAAACAACGTTTGCCGGGTCTGCTAGTTACATATATAGCATTTCCAGATTAAATGAAACCAATGGTATAATTATAAAAGGTAACAGCAAATCCCAGCTGATTTGATTCCAACGTAATACTAGTGTCAATATGGATTTGACAAATTATGTGTTTAAAAATCACCCAACAGGAAAATTGGGATCGCATACAATTTGAAATTGTTCGTTATAAAATATGCTCCCGTATTCAATTTACTCAATCTGCCTGCTGGGAAAGTTTGAGGAAGCAAATTTTTCTTCATTGAATAACTCGCAATTCCCTGCATGTTTATATGTGTTACAAATATAAGTGGCAATGGCTCAACAATAGGAAAGATGTGGAAGCGATAGAAATATAAATTTTATAGATTTTCAATAATGTTTTTCAGTTTTATTTTGAGGATTCGAAAATATTTCATTTTCAAAATAAATATAATTTGTATGTTTATATCTTTCTGTCAAATGACGTTGACACTAGTATATCTTACAACAACAAATTTCCATGTGGTTGTTGTATTGTTTGTTGTACAACAACACTTGCTGTTACCTTCTATTATTATACCATTAATGAAACATTTTACAAATTAAATGAAACTTTTTCCAAATTAAACGAGACCTTTTCCAAATTAAATGAAACCTTTCCTTTTAAAGGAAACTTTTTCCAATTGGAATGAAACCTTTTACAATTGGAATGAAACATTTTTCAAATTAAATGAAACCTTTATTTCTGTCCAAATAAATATAATATTATTTCCACAATTCGAACGATAAGTATCCGAAAAGAACTAAAATGTACTAAATTTGGTACAATTTAGTAGAATGTGAATGGAAAGAGCTAAAAACTTAAAATTTGGAATTTGGGTTGAGAAATAGGGTGGATATAAGGAGATGGTTTTAAAAGGGCGTACTTATGTGTATGAAAAGTACAATATGGTACTATATTTGATTTGGAGGTACAAATAGAGCTGGAATCCTGAAAATTTAAAGTAACATTAGCGTTGGAGTGTAGTACTGTGATATG
Organism: Musca vetustissima; assembly: GCF_032173495.1. Lineage (NCBI taxonomy): Eukaryota > Metazoa > Arthropoda > Insecta > Diptera > Muscidae > Musca > Musca vetustissima. The sequence continues at coordinate 78,219 of NW_026876647.1, forward strand.
TACATAGTTTTCGAAATTTTTTACTTATGTGTGGGGGATTGAAATGATGATTGGGCTATGCTAAAAGTATTGGAAATTCTTACTAATGGAGTTAGGTGAACCGATAGAGCTGGAATCACTGTAGGGGTGTTGGGTTAGGGTGTGTTGGAAGTTTTAGAAATGTCTACTAAATGACACTAAATTTGGTACAATTTGGGTTTAGAGTGAACTGATAGAGCTGGAATGGTGGCATTGGGTAACAAGTTTGGATTTGGGTAAACCTATGTTTGAAATGTGCATTTTTTCGAAGTAAGTATTATAAGGGTACAAAGGGCAATAAATCATACCAAATTTAGTATATAGCTAGATTTCTATTGCGGTCAGAATTGTTGTGTAGAGTTGAGATACATAGGTACTCTTGGGAGTACGGTATTAGTCGGCATTGGGTTTCAAATAATTCCCACATTCGCTAACGAAGTTGCGGGCATATGCTAGTTAACAAATATAGTTGTTGTGATTGAATTTTTGTATTTAACATAAATATTCTTTAAATCATCGAGATTTTTTTTAAACTACATAAAACTAAAAATAATAATGCAAACTGGGATAGTTCTTAATGTTTAAAAAATATAGGCCAAAACTAGGAGCGCATTCTTGTTCTATGAAAGTTAACTAGATTACCCTAATGAAGGGATTCCCGACGTCCCGCTTGTGGAATTTTCAAAAAAATTCACGTAGTGAGAGCAATCTTTCCGAATAAGCTGTTGAATGCTTGGAATTTTAAACATAACTGACTCACAAAAACAAGTACAGACTTCAAATCTGTTTCTAAATTGTAAAGATAAGCAGTTACCTTATCATCAAAAATTTATAAAATCAAATATGAATTTCGTATTTAGGACTTGATTGTTACTTTCAAAATTTCATAAATCAATTATGTATTATGTATTACAATATTTAGTTTCATGTAGTAAAGACATTAAATAAAATCACGCTGAATTTGAGAATATTTATGTTAATTACAAAAAATATCGATCAAAAGTACAGAACTATACAACTATATTTGTTAATATTTTTTGATTTAATGTTCAAATATTGATTTAAAATTACTAGAAATATAATATTTCCTTGGACAAAAATAAAGGTTTCATTTGATTTGGAAAGTGGTTCATTTCAATTGTAAAAAGTTTCATTCCATTTGTAAAAATTTTCACCAATTTGAAAAAAGTTGCATTTCAATTGGAAAAAGTTTCGTTTAATTTCATTTAATTTAGAAAAGGTTTCGTTTAATTTGGAAAAAGTTTCATTTAATATGTAAAAGGTTTCATTTAATCTGGAAGTGCTATGTCTTTCAATTTGCACGAAATTTGGCATAGCGTATTGAATAAAGTCCAGAATGATATCTGCTAAGTTTCGTGAAAATCAGTTCAGATTTACATATACCTCCTATATATTTTTCGTCCAATTTTAAGTAAACGTACTGAAGTTAATATAAGTTAATATCTGGTAAGTTTCTTCAAATCGGTTCAGATATAGATATAGCATAGTTTCCATATGTAATTACGACCAATACATGTTAATTGTACACCAAATAATCAATGGGTGTCTGAGTGATATTAAATTTTAAACTGTGCAGCATACCAAATAGCGTGTGTCATGTTTGCTTTATATCGATTTAAAATTTAGCATAGGGAGAGAGAATGATATGTGTAGAGATTAATATTAGTCGGTTCACATATAGATAAAGACGACATATTTAAGTTTGTTCAATTTCAGGCCAATGTTCCTTCGAAAAGGAGACGTCTGTTAGGAAACATATGTAGAATATTACCAAAGTTGTGAAGGGTGTCATATATTCGGTCCAGTCCGAATTACTACTTTCCTTATTGGTTTTTCTCGTTGTAGGGATATCCATTTTGTAAAGTCTTGAGCATAGTTTCTCAAGCCTAATGTTATGGAGTCATTCGTTCTATTTCAATAGAGCCCATCCCAGTTTGCATTACTATTTATTTAGTTTTATGTAGTAAATATATTAAATAAAATCACGCTGAATTAAAGAATATTTATGTTATTTACAAAAAATCAATCACAATTACATAACCATACAACTATATTTGTTAATATTCTTTGATTTAATTTTTAAATATTGGTTTAAAATGATTGGAAATATTATATTTCTTTGGACAAGAACAAAGGTTTCATTTAATTTGGAAAATGTGTCATTCCAATAGCAAAAGGTTTCATACATTTGTAAAACGTTTCTCTCCATTTTTAAAAGGTTTCACTCCAATTGGAAAAGGTTTCATTTAATTTGCAAAAGGTTTCAGTTAATTTGGAAAATTTTAGTTTAATTTGAAGTTTATATTTATTATTTTTAAAATGATAAAATATTTTTATATTAATATTTCCGTTGCTGGATAAAAATATTTTAGGATCAATAAAAGGATTTAATTACTGGAATGCAATTATTTCGTTTCATCAATGAAGAAGTTTCATTTTATTAATGTAGAAATTTTATCGCACTAATGAATGTTTGTCATTTTATTAATGTAGATTTCAATCCATCCATGAAAGTTTGTTTTCATTAGTAAATGTTTATCACTGCATTTATGAATGTTTTCATTGCATTAATGAATGTTTTTCATTGCATTGATGAATGTTTTTCATTGCATTGATGAATGTATTTTACTGCATTGATGGAAAAATGTATTTGCATTAATGAAGAAGTCGCATTTCATGTTGGAAAGTTTGTCAGTGTATTTATGTAGAAGATTCATTGTGTTAACAACTGTTCTTCATTGCTTTAATGAAGAAGTTTCATTGCATTAATTAATTTTCGTTAATTTTTTTCATTAATTCAATGAAGCTCTACGTTGGCTTAGTGGAGGAAAAAAAAGATTTTCGTTCCGCTATTGAAATCTTTTAAGATTTTTATACCCTTCACCTCACTGTGGTACTGGGTATTATGCCTTTGTGCATATGTTTGTAAAAGGCAAAAGGAACCGAGATAGACCCATGGTTCCTTTTGACAATATGCACAGAATCACTTTCGGAGTCGATTTACGCATGTCCGTCCGTCCATGTATTTTTGTTAACAAAGTATAGGTCGCAGTTATGATCCGATTTGGATGAAATTTGACACAGTTCACTTATTTGGCCCTTATTTTGTTGAAATCGGTTCAGATTTAGATATAGGCTCCCACATATAGTTTCGTCCGATTTTTTGTGAATGATTCACCAAACTCCCAATATTTGTCCGATTGGGACAAAATTCTGAACAGAGTACTGAATTAGGTGCAGACGGATGTCTGCGAAGTTTGGTTAAAATCGGTTCAGATTTAGACATAGCTCCCATATATAGTTTCGTCCCATTTTTTGTGAATGATACATCAAACTCCAAATATTTATCTGATTGGGACAAAGTATTGCACAGAGTATTGCATTATCCAGACTGATGTCTGCGAAGTTTTTTTAAAATCGGTTCAGATTTAGATATAGCTCTTATATAGAGTTCCGTCCGACTTTTTTGTGAATGATACACCAAACTCCCAATATTTGTCTGATTGAATAAAATTTTGCAAAGCGAATGTTATTGAGAAAAAAATGATGCGTTATAAGGTTTGTTGCAATCGGTTCAGATTTTGATATAGGTCTTATATATTTTTTCGTTCGAGTTTATGTAAATGGTGTTTACACGAAATTTGACAGAGGATATTAAATTGAATATAGTGATTACAAAAAACAAATAGTGTATGCAACGATTACTCAATTAGGTCCATGTGTTTATATATAGCTCCCATACGTAATTTGACTCCATTTCATACAAACGGACAGAATCTGATTCTTTGGTGTACTCAAGTCTGTCCGTTTGATATGCAATTTTTCATTGATTTCAGAATGGTATGTGTATAGGGGTTTTCAATTGTTTAAAATATTTATCTAGATAGCACATTTATTTTCGCACGACTTTTGAACTTTCATTACTGGTTCTTACTTAATTAGTATTGTTAGAAACAAACGTAGATTTTCATTTAAATATAAACGCATTTAATTATGTGTTCATTGCTCCATTAATATCTTTAATTATGTTTTTGTTGAAGGAATGGTAAATATGTTTATATCTTCTTAAATGTGTTTTTTCTTATTATTATTTTTCCGCCACATTTTATTATACTTACTTTGCATTTCAAAATCTACAGTTTCTTGAGCGCTGCGGGCGATATTTATTTTGGACAAGTTGTTTGGAATGTTTGAACAACTAAATTGTTTAAACTCTGCACATGGTTTAAAATTCCAATCTATGTTAGTGTGGATATTGTGAGCAGCAGTTTTACATATGACTTCAGAACACTCTGGTGGCGCAGCTGTAACTCCAATGCAGTTGTTATCTTCGATGTAGCAATCACGCGGTAATTGGGAAGGTGCCGTACTGATAAGAAAGAGAATAGGAGATGCTACAAGTAATGAAGTCACTATCAGAGTAGCAGTAGTGATTGCTATTTTATGTACTGCAGCTGATGAACGTATCCATGAGCATGGAATACAGCATACGCAGCTCATAGCAGACTTCTGAAAAAAAAAACATTATAAACATTAAACAAGCTGTACGATGTTGGATAAACTAAAGTCCTTGTAAAATTATAATTGACGGTTTACGTATGTTTTGCTAGCAGCACAGGGAATAATATTTTGACAGAAACGAAAGGAACACATTTCTATCTCTTCAGCACACTGTGGTATTTTGTATATGTACATACGTTTAAAACATTAAAAGTAAACGTGATAGAAACATGGTTGCTTTTGAAGGTATAGGGTAAGTGCACCAATAGTCGGCACATTAAGAATTTTCGCCTTTTTAACGTTTCACCATTCCAAGTGCATCTTTTCCACGATATTGTTCTTAGGTTCATCTGTTTCGAAATTTTGTTTACTCCCCGATGGAATACAAATTTGTTTAATTAATTTTTATTAAAGTAGATTAAATTAATAATTATGTAAAATAGTGCCTTTGTGCCAATAGTCGGCACTTTTTCCCAATGGTCGGCATGTTATGTTCCAATAGTCGGCATGTCGCATTTTAGTTAAACAAAAATTATATATTTATTCGATTTTCCTGCTATTTGCAATAATTAATTATTACTACAGGACCATGGTATAATAATAAAAGGTAACAGCAAGTGTTGTTGTACAAAAAACGATACAACAACCACATGGAAATTTGTTGTTGTAAGTTCTACTAGTGTCAACTCATTTGACAGAAAAATGTAAACAAACAAACAAATTATCATCAAATTATTTTTATTTTGAAAATGGAATATTTTCGAATCCTCAAAATAAAAATTGAAAAACATGAATGAAAATCTATCAAATTTATATTTTTATCGCTTCCACATCTTTCCTTTAATTGAGCCATTGCCATATATATGTGTAACACATATGACAATGCTGGGAATAGCGAGTAATTCCTTCAAGAAAGATTTGCTTCCTGAAACTTTCCCAGCAGGCAGATTGAGTAAATTGAATACGGGAGCACATTAATAAAGAACAATTTCAAATTGTATGCGTTCGAAATTTTCCTGTTGGGTGATTTTTAAAAACATAATTTGTCAAATTCATATTGACACTAGTATTACGTTGGAATCAAATCAGCTGGGATTTGCTGTTACCTTTTATAATTGTTCCATGCTACAGGACGTTTCTATCGGATTTGTATTGAAAAAGTTATATAAAATAATATTATTTATTAAAATATTACAATTATAAAATATGGTGCCGACTTTGTGAACCTGTTATGCAATTTTCGGCATGGCTAAATAAGACATTTCATAGGTTAAAAATATTAAAGATTAAACAAAGTTTTCCATTATGTAAAACCACTCAAAACTGATTTTTTATAAATTAATCGTTATTTAGAGCACTTATTTAACATGTTTTCCAATTTTGAGCCAAAATGATCGGAAAGGTGCTTTTTATTCACCCATATGCCGACTATAGGAAAACCTTCAAAAAATTTGTTCCTAAGGGCGGCATCGATAAAAATATCATAATCACAAATATTTTTTAATGATTTTAAATTCTAATGTATTCTCCTCTATGTTCTTTACAATTACGAAGAAGATTCTTGTGAAAAATATATAATTTTAATATAGTTACAAGTCTTTTGAAATCGACATGCCTACTAATTTTTTCTTAAGAAACATGAATTTTCGCTAGTTTTGACAAACCTCATTGACTAAATGCCAAATTTTGACTGAATAAATGCACTTAGCTCAATTAAATTTTATACAGAGATAGGTTGCAGTGTTATTGAAGATTATTCAAGGTATTTTTCATATTTAGTTATATGATATTTAAGTTATTTGAAGTTATATAAAACAGATGCCGACTATTGGTACATGCCGGAATTAGGTGCGTTTACCCTATATAGAATCACTTTCTAATTCAGTTTACGAATCGGTTCCGATTCAAATATAGTGTTATATCCATTTCTTTTGATTTTTTGTAAATTATGCATCACAGACCCTACCTTTGATCGATTTATACCAATTTTTTCTATACTCATCGCATTGAGTGAAAATGCCGTGTGTTTATGTTCGATATGTTGTTTACCCCTTCCGTAGCATACCAATTATTACGCACATTAATTGGTCAATGGGGGAATCTTCTCAGCACTCTTTCTAGGAGTCACATTCGCCTGGCTCGGATTGTATGAGAGAGTATTCTCTCTTTCCTACGCTCTCTCCTAGAAGTCACATTCGCTCAGTTCGTATGCAGAGAGGACTTTCCAGTGCTACGGCCGTCGATGTAATCTCGACTTTGTTTACGCTAACTTCACTTGCATTCTCGCATTCGATAGAACATACACGCATTAACGTAAAGTTTTGTTTCTGAAACTCATTAACTTTACCGTTATATGGGGGCTACCGAAAAAAGTGGACCCATATTTATAATTTGTAGTGGAGACATTTGATACCCAAAAATAACCCAATGTACTAAATTTCGGGGGATTCGGTTGAAAAGCGTGCTCAGAGCCCCAAAATACCAAAATTGGGAATGCCCTTATATGGGGGCTACCCGAAAAAATCGACCTATATTTATAATTTTTAGTGGAGAAATTTGGGACACAAAAATAACCCAATGTACCAAATACCGAAAATTGGGGCTGCCCTTATGTGGGGCCTTTCCGAAAAATTGGACCAATATTCATAATTTTCTGTGGAGAGATTTGGTACCTATTAAGAACTCAAAATACTAAATTACAGCCAATTCGGTGGAAAAATAAGATCAAAACCACAAAAATACAAATTAGGAAGTACCGTTTTATGGAGGCTACCAGAAAAAGTGGAGTGAAGCTCAATATACTTGCATTGGTATTTGTATGTTACTCTCCTCCTATGCTAAACAAGAGGCAAATCTAAATTGAGAGAGAATATGTGTGGTTTGTTGTCACGAAAACATAAATGGCTGAGCAACACAGATTTTGTCTATCGTGTGATACCAACAAATATCATATCGACTAACAAACAAACTGTTGGTTCGTTGGTCTGTGTGTAGTGTGGGAGTGGTAGGGGAGACTGGGGCACCTTCGGCAATCGCGTTTTCGATATGAAGCTCTCACCGTACATTTCTAGTTTCGATACATAGGTATCGAATATCGAAATAAATAACTGTCACAAAGTTTGAAATTTCTAGATAATAAACTTATGGAAAGGAAATATTTTTGTAATATTTCCATTCCAATTTTAAGACAGTATTATTAAAAAGTGGTTAATTATGATGTGTATTATTATATAAATATTTAAAAATATAATGCTTTTACAAGACTGGTAGAAAAAAAAATGAAAAAAACTGAAAAAAGTACATTCAGGGTATATTCGGCATTTTAAAGCGGGGCACACTCGGCCATATACAGATAGTGCAATATTATTTCCTTAAAATGTTTTTGAGTTTGCCTTTTAAAATATTCCTTTAAAATAGTTTGAAATTACATAAGTAAGACAAAACGTGCTTGTATTAACGAACATTCGATAGAAAAAACCTATTTCTGATGGTGTGTGCGACCTTGAGATTTCAACGTCCGCCGCTGGAAAATATAGCCCTAAATTCAAACATTGTGTCGCGTATTAAAACCAAAAAGAACCCTTAGAGGATCTGAATTTCAACCAGACTGGTAGCGATGATAATAACCAGGCTATGACTATAGTGCTGAATGTTCCCCATCAAATGCCGAAGCTACCTCGGGTTGGGGCACATTCGGCGAATTTGACCTTTTTTACAACACTGTAAACATTTTTAACTAATATTAATTTTTTATATCTTTTTAGTACTAGTTTTTATAATTAAGTGTCAGAGGACAATAATCAGCCATAAAGTTTTTATATATGTGAAATATGTACTGAGATATAGAGCTCTAAACAAAAAGTGCCGAAGGTACCCCAGTCTACCCTACTTTCGGCATTTTTCAAGCGTATTCAAAGCGTTAATTTGTTATAAATAATAACTCTATTTGGGCATTTTTATTGATTTTTTATTTTTTGGCAAACAAGATAGTTATTTGCTCTTACACCAAAAATTATTTGGCTTTAAAATTGTAGTATATTTTGAAATTTCTGCACCGTACTGTCGGTAATAGCGATTTTAAAATTATTTTCGCCAATTTTTGTTCCTTTTTTGGAATCTTCACAAAATTTTATTGGAATCTTCACAAAATATTATTGATCGACCGCTTTTGCAAATTCGACTGTGTGTACCCTACATTCCGTTCTAGTGGACATCAAATTGTCAAAATAGAGATTTTTTTAATATTTGCTTTTATTCTTTTGAATCATGTCAGTCACTCCATTAACACAATTTATTCGTGGTTCTGGCAATGCCAGAAATACATACACTTTTCAACCTTGAAATTCGAAGCTCGGAACTTCAAGAGTTATGGTATAAAGTCAAAGACGCTTTCGACATCTGCCGACTCAAAGTACCAATCTTCAAATCTAAGTTTCATTTATTATTTGTCGGAGATCAATGAAAATGTACACAGTGTTAAGTCTATGAAATCTCCTCCTGTAATTCCTGCTGTCGTTAATGTTAGTACACCACAACTAAACTTTAGTTCCAAATGTTCAACAAATTAGTAGTGCTTCTAATCGGTCTCCTATTGAACAGCTTATGAAATTAATACTTCCAGTAATAGTGTTCAAAATGATTTGAACAGAAATGTAATCAAATTCTATTATTAGAACAAATAGTTTACCGATACGTATTTTGTGCCTAAGGAGCACCGTGTCTTATAATTTCTTATACAGGCGAGCTGCGGCTATCTGTATATTATATTTTACAAATAATTTAAATATATATTCCAATTTTATTAATAATGGTTCAAACTGATTTTCCAAGTTCTGCCAAAGTTTCGATTTCTAATTGGAGTTTGCCGCCCAATTTTTCGAATACAATGCATAATTTAAACTTGCCACCGTGTGAGATTGATGAGTTTCATGAAAACTTCTAACCAAATTCAAAACACTTTCGTTTGAAAAAAGATTGGAAGCGGCTAAAAGGCCGGATTGTTTTTTAAATTGTCTCTCTGTAGGACACTCCGTCAGGAATTGAGCTAGTAGTCATAATTGTAATTTTTGCAAAAGTCGCCATCATACTTTGTTGCATAGGTCTCCTGCTTCTCCTTAATTGTCTAGGATTGGTTCTCCTAAATCAGTTCGTCAAATATTGTTAATTATCCACAAGTAAATGGATCTGTGGCATCAGCTTCTTTTAGTGCTAGTCCTAGAGTAGTAAATAGTCAAACGTTCCATGCATCCCAAAATCGTTATGTCTTTTTGGGTACTGCTATGGTGAATTTCATTCATTCCGGAGTTTCGTATCCAGTTCGTGCTCTTGTCGACCTCGGTTCAGAGGCTCCCTTCATATCTGAACATTTACGAATACGTCTTAAATTGCCCGCTCAGTCAAATCTGCCACCGTTTCTGGAGTAAATAGTTCATCTTTTGCCACTTCCAAGAAAAATTGTTCATTTCGAATCGGTTCTCGCTTCAACTCTTCGTTAACTGTTGATCGTAATGCTTTCCTTCTTCCACAAATATCTAGAAAACTTCCTTCAATGCCCTTTCTAACCATACTTCTTGCCTGCCCAATATTCCTTTAGCCAGTGCTCACCTCTTCAATTGTACACCTGTAGATTTATTGTTAGGAGCAGATTTGTATCACAGATCTTGAAGGAAGGAACCAAAACAAGATATTCGGTGTGAGATTGATGAGTTTCATGAAAACTTCTAACCAAATTCAAAACACTTTCGTTTGAAAAAAGATTGGAAGCGGCTAAAAGGCCGGATTGTTTTTTAAATTGTCTCTCTGTAGGACACTCCGTCAGGAATTGAGCTAGTAGTCATAATTGTAATTTTTGCAAAAGTCGCCATCATACTTTGTTGCATAGGTCTCCTGCTTCTCCTTAATTGTCTAGGATTGGTTCTCCTAAATCAGTTCGTCAAATATTGTTAATTATCCACAAGTAAATGGATCTGTGGCATCAGCTTCTTTTAGTGCTAGTCCTAGAGTAGTAAATAGTCAAACGTTCCATGCATCCCAAAATCGTTATGTCTTTTTGGGTACTGCTATGGTGAATTTCATTCATTCCGGAGTTTCGTATCCAGTTCGTGCTCTTGTCGACCTCGGTTCAGAGGCTCCCTTCATATCTGAACATTTACGAATACGTCTTAAATTGCCCGCTCAGTCAAATCTGCCACCGTTTCTGGAGTAAATAGTTCATCTTTTGCCACTTCCAAGAAAAATTGTTCATTTCGAATCGGTTCTCGCTTCAACTCTTCGTTAACTGTTGATCGTAATGCTTTCCTTCTTCCACAAATATCTAGAAAACTTCCTTCAATGCCCTTTCTAACCATACTTCTTGCCTGCCCAATATTCCTTTAGCCAGTGCTCACCTCTTCAATTGTACACCTGTAGATTTATTGTTAGGAGCAGATTTGTATCACAGATCTTGAAGGAAGGAACCAAAACAAGATATTCGGCAGGATTCTGACTGGTCTTATGCCCTCGTGCTCAGTCCAGGTCTTCAGGACTGCGTTGGATTTTGCTGAGGATGAATCTCGCCACAGAACTGTACTCCGTCTTTTGGGACTTCCGAATGCTCTCAAATTGAAGCAACCTTCACCGTCGGACATGTTCTGTTAGAGGAATTATCGTCGTTGTGACCGTTGTCATTTTGTCCTAATGTCAATCTCACATAGATTTTTGTTGCTAGTTCATTCTTCCTTTTTTCTGTGTAATGCTTCACTTTACCGTCCTCTTACGCCACATCAATTTCTCTAAGTCGTTGTGCTCCGTCATGAGCAATCACTTTAGGTCCAAGAAGGAATTGTTCGTCGACCAGTTAACAAATAATTTAAATAGTAACCAATACTTCGGTTTTCAAATTAATTGGTCAAAATTAATTGTAGCAAAATACACAATCATATATTGAGTTAAACTCAAATTTTCTCAAAGAAACTGAACTACCGTACATATTGCTGCATTTTATTCACAATGGAAATACTAACATAGCATACGTCGCGATTTAGTATAATTCCTGTTGCATTGCATTGTAGCGCTGCGAGGTAGATGACAATGTTTATGTTCGATACCTTTTTTACAACAATATATATGTTCGATATGTTGGGGTATACAACATCCGTAGCATACCAATTATTATTCGCATTAATTGGCCACTCATTCGAGTCCATGGGGGAATCTTCTCTGCACTTCTTCTAGGAGTCACATTCGCCTGGCTCGGATTGTATGAGAGAGTATTCTCTCTTTCCTACGCTCTCTCCTAGAAGTCACATTCGCTCAGTTCGGATGCAGAGAGGACTTTCCAATGTTACGGTGGTCGACGTGGTCTCGACTTTGTTTACGCTACATTACTCACCGCGACTTCACTTGCATCGAACACATACGCATTAAGGTAAAGTTTTGTTTCTTGTGAAGCTCATTAACTTTGCGAATAAAGTTGAAGATATGTTTTGACACAAAAATTGTTTTATTTATTTTTTTTTATTTTTCCCTCTCATTGGTACGACGCCAATGACGTCTGTTAAATTTAGCTGAAACGGTTCAGATAGTAGTAGTAGTAGAGTAGATACGGGATATAAGCACATCTCGCCTAAGATTTGTTTGATTTTTCCCTCTCATTGTAGTAATAGTACAGTAGATACGGGATATAAGCACATCTCATCTCTCTCATATAAGAAAAAATCGCATATAAGAATGTTTACACTGTGCAACACAAAAAATAATTAACGCGAAATTCCATCAGATTATGAAAGAGGGGCGTAAATAAGAAGACACGTGCATCGGCGTTTACGTCGGGAGGTAACTTAAAAAAGGGGGCAATATTCCCAAATTTTCGAATTATGATTTCTTGAAAATCTTGCATTTTATCTATATAGTGTCTTCGGCAATATTACTGATAAAATATCGAGGAATATTTGGTGTACAACCTTAACCCTCAACCTACTCATTGGTCTTTTCGGTCCACTTTTCCAGCAGTGATTGAAAACTCATTCAAAAGCTGCTCAGGTATATAATGTCAAAGAATAAAATATTCTACGTCATTCTTAAAACAAACTATATATTTATATTGTATAGTTTTTAAGAAATTTACAGTATAAAATTAACTGAAGTCTGCAAAAAAAATTGTTGTTATTATATATAATTTTATACTGTAAATTTCTTAAAAACTATTGAATATAAATATATAGTTTGTTTTAAGACTTGAAGTGGATTTTGACGTAAAATATTTTATTCTTTGACATTATATACCTAAAATTAAGTTTCATGTTACTTAAATGCACTTAGTCGAAAAAAAGTACTGGGAAATATCTTTGAAAAAAAATACAATAACATTTGGAACTATTGGTTCAAAATGTTTTACACGATACACGTGTCTTCTTTAGCCCCTCTTTCATAATATGTTGGAATTTCCCGGTAATTATCAAAAAAAATTTAAATTTGTCGCACAGTGTTATCAAAAACACCGAGCCTTTTTACATCTCCCCAGTAGAAAAATTGATTCATATAAGAAAAACGCGAATAAGAAAAAAACTGATATAAGAAATGTTTGTCAAACACCAAATCTTACAATAGTATTTGAAAACGTTTCATATAAGAAAATATGTAAGATTATTGACCAATTTATTAACGTTGAAAATGTTTTATTCATCAACGTGATAACTCCCTAGTTCAAAAAGATAAAAGAGAATATATTTTTAATTTTATTTGAAAGAATATTATTTATATATATGCATGGAAACATATGCACCTTTTTTTAGTCAAACTGTCACCTTTTTATGTCAAATATTGTGTGTTTGGTGTACCATTTAGGTAAAATTGGATGAAAATATGTATGGGAGCTATATCTAAATCTGAACCAATTTCAACAAAACTTCACAAATATTAAACTGTACCTAATTCAGTATGCTGTGCAAAATTTTGTCTCGATTGGACACATTTTGTGTCTTTGGCGCACCATTTAGGTAAAATCGGATAAAATATATATGGGAAATTACAAAATTCGTTTACGTCGGAAAAGTTTACGTTGGGAGGTAACATAAAAAGGGGGCAATATTCCCAAATTTTGATAATTTTCGAATTATGATTTCTTGAAATTCTTGCATTTTATGTATTCAAATCCAAAATTCAGATTGGATGCAAGAGGCAGATTTTTCCGGGACATCATAGTTTTCAAAACAAGATTTAATTGAAATTTCAAATCCACCATTCAATTCTGATTCAAGAACCAGAAATGCGGATAGAAAAGCGTTCCATGTCAGAAAAACCCTGATTTTCTTATTTGAATACCAACTGCATTAGTTTGATATGTTCTGACACAACTTTTCAAGCTGGATCAACCACGGATGCTGATTGGCATTGCAAGCATCTCCCCTACACATTCCCTCTGCGGATACCGCAGGGTGTGGATGACCTACCAGCGGTAGAAATAAACAAGCGATCCTCTGCGACTGACTTCACTTGTCTTGTAGCTATCGAAGAATCAAATTGGTCTCTATACCGAATGACGTCTACGCGTTATACAAACAGGCCTCGTCGCTACCTCCATAAATTACACAAGGTATTTATTGAAATAAGAAAAGAACCTTCAATAAAAACAATAATTTACAATATTACTAATAATACTTGTGTTTTTATACTTGTTTCTTCTCTTTTCTAATTACACCAACACACGTGAATTACCCTTACGACACTAACTACTTGGGAGTTCTTGTCGCTCATTCTCCCTTCGCATGTTGTTAAATTACATAGCTAAGTCACTCACCTAAATACAGTTAACTATCGTTGTTCCATACTATTCAATTCCTGTAGTGATCATAAAAGTTGATTTGTCGATTAATTGATTTCACCTTTTTTTGTCTGTGCAACAAGAGCTCGTGAGAACTTACAGTAACAACAACATATGCCCTAAAACTAACTTTTCTTTATTCGTATTAAAAATTAAATCATTTGATCGACTTACAATAACACTTCTTTTGTTAATATGCACTTCTACTACTATTGTCGTATATTGCTTTTCAATGATCTACCTAAGCTGCGTTGATCATACAAAACATATTTGGAACTCACTCCCAATTTTATGAGAAGCTGCAGTGATATTTACAATAACAAAATTCATTGTTTACCCTCTCTCTCCTTGTTATCCACCAAAACGCAACAGCTTTCTTGTATTCTCTTGGTTACGATTTCTTCTCATTTACAAAATTGCATTAAAATTTCAATAACAACCACCATCACCTCTCCACATATTTCTCTCGAGATTATTTTTTGCTATATTTCTCACCAACCAAACGAATTTGTTGCTGTTGTTATTCTCCTTTGTTTATTTCAAACGTCTCCTCGAATTTGCATGCAATAAGAACACACACACTTCTCCACCTATTATTAGTTTGGTATAGTAGTTGGTGCATTATTAACCAACCAAACGATCACTTTGCCTTAATATTGTTCACCTTTTAAAAGTTGAGAATTTGCATTAACTTTTAACAATGACAATTGCATATCATAACAGTCATATGTCTGGTTGTTTGGTTGTTGCATCGATCTAACACCAACCAAACGCACTTTCCCTGCAAGCATTTTTAATCGCCAAAGTAACTAAAAAGTCACATGAATTCGGTCATAGCATCGCCTGCGACAATCGCTTTCTTATCGAAAATTATAAAATTCACGGGAAGAGTTGTACCACGTCGGCAATACTACTTGGAAGGGTCTTCTTCGTTACCACTAGAAGTTACTCAGGCGATAATTTTTTTTGTGACGAAAGCGTGGTACAGCTCTTTCCGTGAACTTTATTATTTTCGATAAGAAAGCGAGTGTGGCAGACGATGCTATCACATAATGCATGTGACTTTTTAGTTTCATAGACGATCACATTATTGTCTTCTAGTGTTTTTTTTTATGCTGCAGGATATGCCTACATTTCACTTCTTGAATTTTCATGTTAAGTTTTTTTCACTTTGCTATTAAAAAAAATTAACAATTTAATTTCTTAAAAAGAGCTAAATTATCAATCACTCTTTACTTTTTCCACAGATCTCAATATATAAAAACACACTATTTATTATTATTTTTTTTCTCGGAAATATACATTATTTATTTTAATTTCAACTTACGTAGCACAATAACCGATCTCGTTATAACCCACGAATAAACTAAACCTGTTTATTTTTGTCTAATGTGCACAATTCAGGAATAGCTGTAAACTATCGGTTTTATATCTGAATGTAGTAACTAAAAAGTTACTACAATAAGTTAAATGTAACTGTGCAATACAATTGTTATTGTAAATCGCTTTTTCAAAAGAAGGAAGTTACGAAAATGACACTTTTTGCTCTTGGAAGATACAACTCACTTCCAAATGCTTGCAGGGTTGTTTGTTATCGTTGTTCTTCTGCGTTGATCAATTCTCACTGGGGAATTTGCATATTCATTTTTCAAGAAAAACACACTTGTATTCCACGCGCCTTGGTATAATAGAAAACAAACCAACAATTATTGTCGCCTCCAACTCTCACTGTTGGATCGTTTGTCGCGTCGCTTGTGTTTTATTCCTCTTTGTGTTACGTCCGTTGTTGAAAACAGCACAGTGGGTCCAAGCGACAAAAATTTTGAATTTGTAAACATTAATATTAAAAATATTTTTTGAATGTTTTTTAGAATAAATATTGATTATTGGTAGGCAACAATTGCATATTTAGTATTTGTGAAAAATATAAAATTTTCGAATACTTCTTCATTGTTTTTTATGTTTTTACTCAATTTTTTTAACATTTGAGTACTCCTTTTTGTGTTTTTTGAAATTTCGGACACTTGCAGCCTACATTTGGCGTACCTTGCATTTACTCTTCACCATTACATTCAGAAAGTAGTTGCATTATTGGCTTTTATTAATGTTTTTGGGGATTTAATTTAATTTCGACTACAAGTTGCTCATCTATTGTAATAAGTTTGGACATCCTACCTACACATTGTGTATATTTGAGAAAATATAAAAAAGGTTAATGTTTAGTCAAAATAGGGACAATTTGTAGCTTTGGAGGTTTTAGTTATAAATTCTAATTTCGGTTGAGCTATAGCAACCTTTGTTGAATTTTGCAGGTTTTTAATTGAATTATTTGTTGTTTAGTTTTCAATTAAGAAATTTAAATTTACGGGTTTTCACATTTAAGACAAAAATTTCGATAACTTCCCTCACTCGATTCATTAGAGCCGCTGGCATTGTTGAGAAATGGGTGGCACCGTTTGAAAATATTAAAGAATCCACCTTTTCTGTCTACAATCTCGAAGTTCGTAGTTCAGAAATTCGAGAATTGTGGAATAAAGTTCATCGCACGTACGAAGAGTGCAAAACATACCTACGACATCCGAGACTGCACAGACTGAGAATATTGATGTCGTCGAGTAAAAATTATATGCTTCATTTATGTCATATACTTGGTGTTTATCCACTATTAATCGGCATCTCGACCGCCTTCAATCTAATGTTAATGGTAATAGTTCTCTTACTATAGCTCCTCCAAACTCACCACCTCCATCTAGTCCACATAGCAAACAATTCAATGTTTCACCTTCTGGATTGCTTTCGAGCCAATCAGTCCAACACTTCTTATTAACAATTGTCCCCTCTCCGACATTGAACGTCTCTGTCAACTCATACAGAAGACCACCGGTGAGGCTCAGGAAATCGTTGCCTCATTTCCACTCACCAATAGTAGTTTCCATCTAGCGTGGAAAGCTTTGTAGGATAGAAAATATCCTCCCCTCCAAACATTCGTTGTCGTCACCAAAAATGTCTTCACCCAACACTTCTTCACTTCCTATAAGTATTGCGTCACCTACATCAAATATTTTGTTACAGCTAGATCATACAAAAGGTGTTGCTCAATCCAGAATTTCTTGCACTCTTTGTCCAAATAAGAGTCGACTTTGTCAAAAGTCCAGGATCGAAATATACTTTGTCGCACCAGTCTTTGACACATAAACCGAAAAATCCACGAATACCTCACCCCTCTCGAAATAAAAATGTTCTCTTAGCAACAGCGGTCGTCAATATTGTTTACAATGATAAATCTTATCCTGCTCGTGCAATAATTGATCCTTCTTCTTCGGTATCCCTTGTAAGTAAAAAACTTAGAAATGCACTCGGCCTTTCGGCTCACTCGAAGAATGAATCCAACCCTTCTACTTTAAGAGATGTTTGTTCTCCTTAGTAGTCGTCCCCTAAGAATTCGCCTAGAATAGTTAAAACAGAAGCTAATGTTAAGCGGAAATTGTTCGCATCACCAAACATATCGAATTTGAAGTCAAAAATTCTTCATTTAGATTTAGCGGAAAACTTTGACGGCAGCCCAATAGATTTGTTAATTGGCGCTGACCTTTACTCCCAATTTTTGGAAACTGAACCACCAAAAATAGTTTTGCAATCGTTTTTGGCACAAAAGTCTATTTTTGGGTATATCCTCATCGGTTTAGTTCCTTCCAATACTAGCATCTAATCTCGCACAAGAAATCGTAGATTGAAATCGACCATTTGATTAATACTGATTGACTTTACTGGCATCTCCCCTACACATTCCCTCTGCGGATACCGTAGGGTGCGGATGACCTACCAGTGCACTATAGGTCAAATGACCACTTTTTCTGTGCAAAATTAATAGCGGCAACAAAATCATGAAATTTGGCCCAACTCATTTTTTTGTTACTAGAATGGTTATTGTTGAATTTGGAAGAAATTGGTTCAGATTTGGAGTAACTTCCCATATATATTTTCATTCGATTTCGGGTAATATACAACTGATTGTGATGAAATTTTGTTTGTACGATTTTTTGAGTCTGTAAGTAAGTGTGTCGAATTTGGTTCAATGCGGTTCAGACTTAGATATACCTCCCATATATATGTTCTATCCGATTTTACGTCTAAGTAACTCCAAACCCACAAAATAAATCCGATCATTGTAAAATTTAGTTCGCATGCATTTTTATAGGCTAGAAACAACTCAGAAAAATTTTGTTCTGATCGGGTCAGCTTTATATATAACATCCATATATATGTTCCATCCGATTTCACGTTTAAACCACGCCAAAATCACAATATACACCCAATCATAACGAAAATCAAAAATGCCTCTATCCGATTTTAACTTAACCACACCAAAAACTACAGGTCAAATGACCAAAATTAAAACCTTCTTTATCAGTATATCATAAGTTTATTATTTTGTGGTTTGTGCTCTATTACAAAAAATTAAATTAAACCATTCGAATTCAAATAATAACTCGTTTTATTTTATTATATACAATGTAGTTATTAATAGCTTAAATCGAATTCATTTTGCAAATTTAAATCAACAACTTCATCAATTTCATCAATGTCGTCTATTGTTCATGGGCGCGCTGCAACATAATTCAAGGGCTTCAGGAGGAAGTGTCTATGGTTTTCGCATTTGTTTGCGTCTGTTTCATAATGTTGATGAAATTAATGGATCAGAAGTATCGATAGCGTTATTAAATATGTCTAATAGGTTATTCACGATTTTTGTGTTTGAAAACTCTAATCTTTCTGTGACATTTTCCGAATTTTGGCCTAATTTTAAGCAAAATAACTGTACAATTTGCTTTAAAAATGTCTCTCTTTCATCTGAAATGTTGTTGACATCAATTTTGCTCACTACATGTTTGAAAAGAGCACCTTCTTTTCGCCACATTTCAAAAAGATCGATTTTTTTATACGGAGGTTGCCTAGAAAAAGAGGCATTACTCGCAAAACGCAAAAAATCGCAACTTGAAATAAATTGAAATTAACTCGTTACTTATCACTTAATTTATGTGTAAAATTTCAAAGAGGTCATATTGGGTAATTTTTTTTTAATAGCTTACTGAAAGTACATCTATCAAATTAAGTTAACTCTTTAAAGTCTTCATAGGATAAAGGGTTATTTTCATGTATAGTGTCGCAAACATAAAAATGTTTTGATTTAATATAAATATGGTCACTTATATCTATATATTCCATTTTACACTAATTAATTACACTGTGCGACTAAAAAAAATGTTCAGGGGTTCTAATGTACCAATTCTGTTTAGTTATAGTCCCAGGACCACGAAAATACCTTTGGTTTTTCTGGGTCACTTCGAAAATTAATTTTAAAACGGTAAATATAGGGGAAAAACGTGGTTTTATGGATTTTCAATAACTTAATTACTTTATAACGGATTTATATTATTCTTTTTTCTTTCGAAGAGTACAATTTTTCCTTTCAAACAAGATATATGTTTGGTAAATCGTTTGTGGATTCACTGAGTTACAGCGGATGAAATGTGAAAAAATGCGCATAAAATGACAAAATTTATTTTTCTTAGGACTGTACGATGAAATTAGTTTTATTATATTACTGGGAAGAAAATTGCTTACTTATAGTGTAGTGGGGGAACTAGTTGTTTTTCTCTCCTAGCTATTTTCCCTCACTGGAATATGTATTAGTAGAAATAGACAAATGATCCTCTGCGATCACAAGAACTCTGACTTTACTTGTCTTGTAGCTATCGAAGAGTCAACTTGGACTCTGTTGAGTTATTCCCTGCTTGCTTATGCAAAGTATTAAAAAAAAACAAAGTAATTTTTCATTTGCAAGCAAACGAGGGTTGCACATAATATTTATTTATTTTCAAAGAAAAGATTTTTTATAAAAGGTTAATTCTCGTTCTTACGCAAAGATGCGTGTTGATCGCTCGGCTGTCCAAATAAAAAGAGATCGAGTCAAATCAACAACTTTCTTTGCTGGCCAAAAAACCATCTAATCTAAAAATACATTATATGCAAAAACATATAATTTGCAATATTACATGTATTTCATTTTCCATACATAATTAGTGTCATTGACTACCTAATCCAACAATGCAAAAATGCATTTATTCTTATTTTCTTTTATTGTAAGAAAGGCTTAGGCAGTAACAATGTTCAAACATATTGTTTTTATTCTGCATTCCCATTTATTTTCAACAATAGAAAACAAACAAGCATGTATGTTAGGGGGTCGTGACTCACAAGCAGGCGTCCACGCAACCATCATAACAAGACATAGTATGGCAACTGTGATTGTATAGAAGTGTTTTGTGCGTGTCTTTTAAACCAAATTAATAATTAATCATTTAAACGTGTCTATAGTATCGTATTGTGAAGTTTTTTCTAAACAACAGTAAGTGTTCATTTGTATTAACATTTTTCCAAAACTTGTATTTGGTTTGTATTTTGGTATTTATTTCTCCTCCTTTTTTATCTTATTCCTTCGTTGTTATGGTTAGTTTTTGACATTTGTTTTATATTCCCAACTTGATTTTCAGTACTAAGTTTGAATTTTTAGCATAATTTCAGGCGGTTCCGTTAATTCATTTGCTATCATTTTACATATTAAATATGTTCTCGTTTTTGAAGCATACTTTCAGGCGGTTATAAAATTTTATTAATCATTCATAATGGCTTGCTCTTTTAAAGACTGCAATATTAAAAAATTGAAAAAATCGAGAAAATGGTCAATAAGTTTGAACATCCTGATTGTTCTCCCAAAAGGAAAAAATCTGTTAAAATTGTTAGTGGTCCCAGTTCATAAAATCTAGGCCCAGATAGTGGCAAATCGTCCCTCCAATATGGATAATGTAATTCCTGAAGATAATCAATTGTCTGCTCCGGTTTCTAATTTAAATTTAGCTACTGAGCTTAATTCTGAATAAACTTCAGCATTTACTTCTGCAACCTCAAATCGTTTTTACTCACCTCCTGCTATTGTTCGTATTGGCCAAGCTTCAAATTCTGTTATTCCCCTTAATGTTACTAATGTTTGAACTGGTCCATGCTCTTCAAACCAGTTAATTGCTGTAGCTCCACGTAAAACCGTGTTTATATCTAGGCTTAACTCCAACACCTCTACTAATAACATCCGTGACTAGGTAAAATCTAAAATAAACGACCTAACGATTTTAAAATAATAGTTCCTAACAAATTTTTATATCCTATAGTAAACAATTCGTTTCATGTAGTTGAGGTTTCAGCAGATCAATATATTGAATTTGTCTCTGCAAAATTGGCATTTCTTGGCAACACTATATTCTTAACTTGTTCTTACATTCCACCCAATTCAGGAGTTGAAATATATTTTAATCACGCTACCTTAATTGTAAAAGTGTTTTCTTTACTTAACAACAATTTTTCATTATTTTGCATGGGAGATTTCAACCTTCCAGGTGTCGCTTGGACCCCGGGCGATAATATATTGGATTATGTTCCCTCGACTTATCCAATTGTATTCGATGCTTCTTGGAACAAGATTTTTGAACTCTGCCTTTACCAGGTAAATGAATGTTAAAGAAAAACTATTAATTTTAGTATTCTCGTCTACGTTAAATATTTCAATTTCTAGGGGCTCTCCCTATGTAAGTACTGTAAATTTAGAATTGAAGAATAATTCTTTTAATACTATGTCCGTAATAACTTCATTTAACTTTCTGACTTTTTTCAATTTTCATATACTCAAAATGCATTTAGTGGTCAATATAATTTTCAAATTGATCAATTAAATCATTTTCCTCGTTTCTGCTAAACTGAAGATGAAGTTTATTCTGGGCTAAAGGCATTACGTTCCTCATTTCCCCCGGTCCTGACGGAGTTCCAACCTACATTTTGAAATCTAGTGCTAATGAATAATTTTTACCCCTTGCAAAAATATTTAATTACTCCTTAAATACGGGTTATTTTCCGTATTTCTGGAGGTCGAGCTATGTTATCCCCCTTCATAAATCTGGTAATAGATGTATTGTAAAGTGCCATACCTAAACTTTTTGAACTATTACTTTCACGAAGACTATCACATTTAAAAAAACGCATTATTTCCCCTTTTCAACACGGTTTTATGAAAGGCAGATCTACTACTTCCAATCTTCTTGAATTTGTTTCTCATGTTCATAATGGCTTCGCAAATAAACAACAAACTAATGTTATTTATACAGACTTCAATAAAGCTTTCGATACTGTAGTTCATAAGCTATTGCTCCATAAACTTAATGTTATAGGGTTCCCGTCAATTCTTTTAAGCTGGATTTCATCCTATTTAGAGGATCGTAAATTTTCATCGGCTTTTTAAGGAAACTAGGTCAGAAATTTTAAATTTAAAAAAGTTTCAACTTGGTTTATCAAAATTTTGAAAAAATCGAAAAAATGGTCAATAAGTTTGAACTTCCCGATTGCTCCCCTAAAAGGAAAAAATCAGTTAATATTGCTAGTGGTCCCAGTTCATCAAATCTAGGCCCAGATAACTTAATTAGTCTGTACTCGCCTATAGTGGCAAATTGCCCCTCCAATATGGAAGGTGTAATTCCTGAAAATAATCAATTGCCTGCTCCGATTTCTAATTTAAATTTACCTACTGAACTTAATTCTGAATCAACTTCAGCATCTACTTCTGCAACCTCTAAAAAATTATCCTTACCTCCTGCTATTGTTGTCAATGGCCAAGCTTCAAATGCTGTTATTTCCCCTAATGTTACTAATATTGGAACTGGACCATCCTCTTCAAACCAATTGCTTGTTGTAGCTCCACGTAAAACCGTGTTTATATCTAAGCTTCACCCTAACACCTCCACTGATAATATCCGTGACTATGTAAGATCTAAAATAAACGATTTATCCGATAGTGATTTAAACATCTTTAAATTCAGTTCATCTCAACCTAGTGATATTGTTTCATTTAAAATAATAGTTCCTGACAAATTTTTAAATTCTATAGTAACCAATTCGTTTTGGCCCGATGGTATCTTGGTAAAAGAGTTTGTTTTCAGGGAACGTCCATACATTCCTAGAACTGTGAATATTCCACCTGCTTCAAAAAACTAAATATTGTCTTACCTATTCTATATCAAAATGTTAGAGGCCTTAATACTAAATTGAGAAATGTGTTTCTTAAAAGTTTCCATAGTGATTATAAAGTAATTATTTTTACCGAGACATGGCTTAAACCTGATGTACTCGATACAGAGGTATTTCCGATAATTATCAAGTCTTTGGGAACGATAGAACATCTAAAAAAGGAGGAGGAGTTCTTATTGCAGTTCATAACACGATTCCTTCTGAATTTGTTGAAGTTTCAGTTGATCAGGATATTGAATTTGTCTCTGCAAAATTGACATTTCTTGGTAACTCTATATTCTTATCTTGTTCTTACATTCCACCTAATTCAGGAGTTGAAATATATTTAAATAACGCTAATTTAATTGCAAAAGTGTCTTCGTTACTTAATAGCAATTCTTCTTGAATTTGCATGGGAGATTTCAACCTTCCAGGTGTTGCTTGGATCCCGGGCGATAATATATTGGATTATGTTCCCTCGACTTATCCAATTGTATTCGAAGCTTTTTGGGATAAAATTTTTGAACTCTGCCTTTACCAGGTAAATGACGTATTGAATGTTAAAGAGAAACTATTAGATTTAGTATATTCGTCTACGTTAAATATCTCAATCTTTAGAGGCTCTCCATATGTAATTCCTGAAGACAGTTATCATTCTACACTCACTGTGAATTTAGAATTGAAGAATTATTCTTCTAACACTATGCCCGCAAAAACTTCAATTATCAGACGTAACTTTGCTAAAACTAATATTGTGCAACTACGTTATTCATTGTTTTCAACTATATGGGATCTAAGTGGTGACATCGATTCGTGTGTATCAAGATTTTACGAACTACTAAATACTTCTCTAAATCATTATGTTCCTACTGTAAACAAATTGAATGATCAGAGTCCTCCCTGGTTTACCCCGACTCTTAAGCGTTTACGCAATATAAAAAGTAGATTATTTAAAAAATTTAAAAATTCAAATACTGCTCTTAATTATGCAAAGTATTCATTGGCGAGGAGCCGATAAAATTCTGAAAATTCTAGATGTTATTCTCAGCATTTAACACAGATACGATTAAACTTATTGAATAATCCTAAATGCTTTTTTAATTCGTAAATTCCAAGAGAAGAGCACAACAATTTCCTAGCAGTATGAAACTTGGAAGTAAAGAATCATCAGACAATTCACAAATTGCATATCTATTTGCTGACTTTTTTCAATCTTTATATACTCAAAATGCATTTAGTGGTCAATATAATTTTCAAATTGATAAATTAAATCATTTTCCTCGTTTCTGCTTAACTGAAGATGAAGTTTATTCTGGGTTAAAGGCATTACGTTCCTCATTTTCCCCCGGTCCTGACGGAGTTCCAACCTACATTTTGAAATCTTGTGCTTATGAATTATTTTTACCCCTTTACAAATATATTTAACTATTCCTTAAATACAGGTTATTTTGCGCATTTCTGGAGGTCGAGCTATGTTATCCCCCTTCATAAATCTGGTAATAGATGTTTTATAGATAATTATAGATGTATTGCGAAGTTAAGTGCCATATTAGTTTCACGAAGAATATCACATTTTATAAAAAGTATTATTTCCCCTTTTAAACACGTTTTTATGAAAAGCAGATCTACTACTTCCAATCTTCTTGAATTTGTTTGTCATGTTCATAATAAATGTTCAATAAAGCTTTCGATACTCTAGTTCATAAGCTATAGCTCCATAAACTTAATGTTATAGGGTTCCCGTCAATTCTTTTAAGCTGGATTTCATCCTATTTAGAGGATCGTACTCAAAAAGTTTTGTTCTGTGATTCCTTTTCTAAAGATATTATTGTTTCCTCTGGAGTTCCGCAAGGAAGTCATTTGGGTCCGTTATTGTTTGTTTTTTATCTAAATGATCTTCCGAATTCCATTCTTTATTCCAAAATACTAATGTATGCAGATGATGTCAAGCTGTTTTCGCATTCAAATACACGTAATTCAGTTTATTTACAGTACGATTTACACTCACTCTTTAACTGGTGTAGTGCAAATGGAATATCTCCTAATTTAAAAAAAATGCAAGAAATTTTCCTTATTCCGATCACATCCAATACAATTCGACTACTTTATAGGGACATACAAACTGGACAATGTTGATTCTTTCTCTGATCTTTGCGTCATCTTAGATCCTAAACTAAGGTTTCATCTTCATATCGATTCATGCGTTAATAAAGCAAAGTCTTTATTAGGCTTCATTAAACGCTGGTCTAAAGAGTTTGATGACCCTTATGTTACTAAAAGATTATTTGTTAGTATTGCCCGACCAGTTCTAGAATATGGTTGGATTCTTTGGAGTCCGTTTTATAAATGTAACTGTGATAAAATTGAGTCAGTTCAAGTTCACTATTTAATCTTTGCCTTGCGTGGCCTAAATTGGAACCCATCGGAATTACTTCCACTTTATAAAAGTCGCTTATTGTTAATTAATCCTCCAACACTAGAAAAAAGACGTTTTATGTTAAGAGCACTATTTATTATTAAATTAACACGTGGCCCGATTGTTCCACCTTTTCTTAAAAGAGAAATAATTTTTAATGTTCCCTCTCGAAGCACACGTAATTTTTAACCATTGAAATTGTGCATCGCGAGAACTAATTATGAACTAAACAACCCAATGAGGTCCTTATGTTTAATTTATAATAGCATAATTAATGTAATATACCTAAGTAGTCCATTGCATGCTATCAAGAATTCTATGCTGGGCTTGGAAACAGTAGACCCTGACATTTGAAATATTTTAGGAATATTTAGGAATAGTAATAATTTATAAAGAAAATTTTACAATAACAAATGGGAATGAATGTAAAAGGGTATTTCATAATTTTATAAATAAATGAAATAGTAGTGAATTATTTAAAGAAAATAAAGTATTCATTAAAGAAACCCCCACTCGATAACTGAATATCGATGGTTGTTAAGGTTTGTAACTTTGCACATATATTTAAGATTTAAAAAGGAAGAAAAATAATTTACAAAAAATGTTTATTGTTGTTTTTTGTCATCAAAGAAAATTCCCTTTTTAATGGCGGGCATGATAACTCCTCACTGGAACATCAGAATCCGAAAATTCCAACGGTGTTACAAAGTGTACATGTCTGGCTCTCGTATGAACTAGGATTATTGACTTCGCACAACAATTAACAAAATAGCGGAACTTTGAATTTATTTTTTGGAAAATCGCCTATATTTGACCGCAAACTAAGTTAAATAATAACGAAGAATTTAACCGATTGGCTTTATCCTAGTTTATACGAGGGCTGTACACTGCCAGAGAAACGTGCCAAAATTTGGAACCGATTGGATTATTAATTTTGGAGTTATCGTGCCCGCCATTCGTATAATACTGCTTCGAGAAAAATGCGTTTAAAGTTTGAGAATCACTATTGCCGTCACTTGATGCTGACACAGAAAATCGGCTATATCAGATTTCCACTTGAAATTTTGTATTGACATTCTAGAATTAGAGTAGATTCGAATTAAATCAAAAAAAAAAAAATGACACCGAGAATGTGGGGGGATCCCTTAATGTAAATATTATTATTCTGTATAAGAAGCATTTTGCTGACTTTTTTCAATCTTTATATACTCAAAATGCATTTAGTGGTCAATATAATTTTCAAATTGATAAATTAAATCATTTTCCTCGTTTCTGCTTAACTGAAGATGAAGTTTATTCTGGGTTAAAGGCCATTACGTTCCTCATTTTCCCCCGGTCCTGACGGAGTTCCAACCTACATTTTGAAATCTTGTGCTTATGAATTATTTTTACCCCTTTACAAATATATTTAACTATTCCTTAAATACAGGTTATTTTGCGCATTTCTGGAGGTCGAGCTATGTTATCCCCCTTCATAAATCTGGTAATAGATGTTTTATAGATAATTATAGATGTATTGCGAAGTTAAGTGCCATATTAGTTTCACGAAGAATATCACATTTTATAAAAAGTATTATTTCCCCTTTTAAACACGTTTTTATGAAAAGCAGATCTACTACTTCCAATCTTCTTGAATTTGTTTGTCATGTTCATAATAAATGTTCAATAAAGCTTTCGATACTCTAGTTCATAAGCTATAGCTCCATAAACTTAATGTTATAGGGTTCCCGTCAATTCTTTTAAGCTGGATTTCATCCTATTTAGAGGATCGTACTCAAAAAGTTTTGTTCTGTGATTCCTTTTCTAAAGATATTATTGTTTCCTCTGGAGTTCCGCAAGGAAGTCATTTGGGTCCGTTATTGTTTGTTTTTTATCTAAATGATCTTCCGAATTCCATTCTTTATTCCAAAATACTAATGTATGCAGATGATGTCAAGCTGTTTTCGCATTCAAATACACGTAATTCAGTTTATTTACAGTACGATTTACACTCACTCTTTAACTGGTGTAGTGCAAATGGAATATCTCCTAATTTAAAAAAAATGCAAGAAATTTTCCTTATTCCGATCACATCCAATACAATTCGACTACTTTATAGGGACATACAAACTGGACAATGTTGATTCTTTCTCTGATCTTTGCGTCATCTTAGATCCTAAACTAAGGTTTCATCTTCATATCGATTCATGCGTTAATAAAGCAAAGTCTTTATTAGGCTTCATTAAACGCTGGTCTAAAGAGTTTGATGAACCTTATGTTACTAAAAGATTATTTGTTAGTATTGCCCGACCAGTTCTAGAATATGGTTGGATTCTTTGGAGTCCGTTTTATAAATGTAACTGTGATAAAATTGAGTCAGTTCAAGTTCACTATTTAATCTTTGGCTTGCGTGGCCTAAATTGGAACCCATCGGAATTACTTCCACTTTATAAAAGTCGCTTATTGTTAATTAATCCTCCAACACTAGAAAAAAGACGTTTTATGTTAAGAGCACTATTTATTATTAAATTAACACGTGGCCCGATTGTTCCACCTTTTCTTAAAAGAGAAATAATTTTTAATGTTCCCTCTCGAAGCACACGTAATTTTTAACCATTGAAATTGTGCATCGCGAGAACTAATTATGAACTAAACAACCCAATGAGGTCCTTATGTTTAATTTATAATAGCATAATTAATGTAATATACCTAAGTAGTCCATTGCATGCTATCAAGAATTCTATGCTGGGCTTGGAAACAGTAGACCCTGACATTTGAAATATTTTAGGAATATTTAGGAATAGTAATAATTTATAAAGAAAATTTTACAATAACAAAAGGGAATGAATGTAAAAGGGTATTTCATAATTTTATAAATAAATGAAATAGTAGTGAATTATTTAAAGAAAATAAAGTATTCATTAAAGAAACCCCCACTCGATAACTGAATATCGATGGTTGTTAAGGTTTGTAACTTTGCACATATATTTAAGATTTAAAAAGGAAGAAAAATAATTTACAAAAAATGTTTATTGTTGTTTTTTGTCATCAAAGAAAATTCCCTTTTTAATGGCGGGCATGATAACTCCTCACTGGAACATCAGAATCCGAAAATTCCAACGGTGTTACAAAGTGTACATGTCTGGCTCTCGTATGAACTAGGATTATTGACTTCGCACAACAATTAACAAAATAGCGGAACTTTGAATTTATTTTTTGGAAAATCGCCTATATTTGACCGCAAACTAAGTTAAATAATAACGAAGAATTTAACCGATTGGCTTTATCCTAGTTTATACGAGGGCTGTACACTGCCAGAGAAACGTGCCAAAATTTGGAACCGATTGGATTATTAATTTTGGAGTTATCGTGCCCGCCATTCGTATAATACTGCTTCGAGAAAAATGCGTTTAAAGTTTGAGAATCACTATTGCCGTCACTTGATGCTGACACAGAAAATCGGCAATATCAGATTTCCACTTGAAATTTTGTATTGACATTCTAGAATTAGAGTAGATTCGAATTAAATCAAAAAAAAAATGACACCGAGAATGTGGGGGGATCCCTTAATGTAAATATTATTATTCTGTATAAGAAGCATTTTATGCATTTATGAATTATTCTTTTTGCAAGTTAATTTCCAGATACAATCCAAAGCATGCAGTTCACAAAAGACATTGTCAATGTAACACCGCCATGCAAAGATTTTTCATGTGCATCACAAATTATCAATTGAGACAAAGGATAAAATATTTGGATGTTTTACACGTATGTAAAATTTGAATTTCGAAGGCGTCCGCCTAGTAATAACCCCTATTCATGTAGAAAGGGCATTAGTTTTAGAATTGATCTTGTTTTTAAATATCCATTTGTGGCAAGTTTAGAAATTTCCTCAGAAAAGTCAATCTTTTAGGAAATTTTATCAAGTATTAACAATGATTCGTTGAGTTCAAAAAGAATCAAGGGTTTTGCAGTTTTAGATTTCTAAAATGTTCGAGAAATCCGAAGTAATATGCAACGACTTTTATCAAAGTTTGAAGTTTAGAGTATTTGAAAAATATATCTGGGTATATTTTCTCAGTAGAAAAATTTGTAGAGATTTTAGATTTCCTTTTCACTTTCTTTCTCTTACGATTGCTCAGAATCGTATAAAAATTGGGGTCCAAACCACCATGATTGATTTTTTAATAATTCTTCAGCAAGAATTCCCCGTGAGGCACAGTCAGCGGGGTTGAGAGAAATTGGAACATATTTCTCTCAGTGAATATCTGTCACTCTATTGGCAACGTAGCGGCACTTTAGATTGGGTGTAATTATTCGTGAATAAACAACTACAGCGTATGCTATGGTAGAGGCGGCACAAAAGCAATGAATTAGAGTCTCACAATTTGGCGACCAATTAATCCATCTTGGGATTTTCAAATTAGAAAATATTGGTAAAGAATTCAAACGGTCAAGCCATTGTGACTCCAGTTGAGGGGGAATTTTTTCGTCCCAATCTACGCCATGTTCCCAAAGCTGTTTAAATAATGATTTCGCTACAACAGTTGTTGGCGTTAGCCACCCTGATGGGTCGTAAAGTCTGGCAGATTCAGACAGAATTTCTCGCTTTGAGAAATATGGTTTGTCTTCAAGATTTACTTTAAACGAAAATGAGTCAGTGTCTGTATTCCACTGAATGCCAAGAGTCTTTACAATATTGTCATGATCAAAATTGAGAGTGACAGAGGTTACCCTATGATTGTCTGGTATTTGTGAGAGTAATTCCTTAGAATTCGTTCTCCATTTTCAGAGATTGCAACCAATATTTTCGAAGCCTAAAATCAATGGCGACATTATTTGGAAGAATAGGATCAGAATTGTTGTTAAGTATAAATTTAAATGACATATGTTGGGAAGTATTTCTCACATTCCAGTTCTTCACTGATAAGCACCATAGTATGGAGGGTATATTAATTTTGTCATTCCGTTTGTAACTCATCGAAATATTCATTGTATTATGGTTTACATAAACAGTTTGTGGAAATGTCGGCATGAATCCGCTATTTGGTATTTTCCCTATATTTTCATTTCAAGTACCTGTCAGCATATCTATGGTGGAGAGTATCTAACGCTTTTTCACTTGTTTGAATTAACTTCCTCTTGTTCCCAAAAAGATTTAGTATATTATCCAAATCCACATTACGAATATGGATATTATTTGTAGAGATTGAGTCTGTGGATCCTGAAAATACCCATCCAAAAATAGTATTTTGGAAGAAAAGATCATTATGAATAAATGATTCTGTTGGAATTTTGATTTTTGAGCAAACATCTGATCCAAGGATTAGATCTATAGAGTCAGATTTATAAAAGTAAGGGTCAGCTAAGTTTTCATGTTCAATATCAGGCAAAGAAATATGTTTAGATCAAGGATTTGGTGTGTATGAGGAGAGAGAAGAAAGTACAAGGGCTGAACATGAATGTACCAACTCTTATTTCCTGGTGAACAAGTCGAGGTTAACCGATTCCACTTCCAACCACTTTACAGTGTGATCGTATTTTTCCATGGCTTAATAGCCAAGTAGCGCACGTAAATTGAATTTACCACGATTAGTGATAACGCAAAGTCTAATTGTGTAGGGTAGAACAGAATTAAAAGATTAAAAGAAGTGATTTTGTTGGTCATGTCTAGAGTTTTATTTTGTGTCACAGGCTCATCTGAATGGAGCACTGTGTAATGAGGTTGTTTGCAAGTTATGCATCATGACCGACGAAAAAACAATTGCGACAGATATTTTTATCTGTAAGAAATTTGTTTTAAGCGATCAATGTCAGAGCGAGAAATTTGAAGCAAATTGAGAGAGAACGATTTCTGTCGCAAAATGCGCATATAGTAAAGCTTGGTTTAGAAAACTTTCCAGCATGGGCAGTAGTTTTCATAAATTGAGAATTATTTTTGTAACCTTTGGAAGATTTTGAAAATTTTAATTTTGAAGTTGATGGAAATAAAAGCTTAGAAATCAAATTACTAACAAGCATTCGCTTATTATGGTATCTTGATTCCAAAATCTTCCATGCCGAGTCATAATTTGCCTCAGTGGCAGAAATATTTTTAAATTAATTGGCTGTTTCGCCAACTAAAGTGCTTTGAAGACAATAAAATTTTTAAATTTTATTCAAAGAATTATTTTGATGAACCAGAGAAAAGTAAATATCACGAAATGTTGGAGAAACTACTTGACACATGTATGGAAAAAATGAAGACAAAATCTGTGATATTGACGAAGTACGTAGATGATTTATTTATAATAATTGGGAGAGATACCTCGACGATTTTCCACAATTTCAACCAAAACATAAAATTTACCATGGAAGAAGAAAATAATGGTTCCATTCCGTATCCCGACATGCTTATAAGGAGAAAAGACGGCAACATTGAACTTGATTGGTACCAAAAACCTACATCCTCTGGTCGCATATTAAATTTCTACTCCAAACATCCAAAACAAATGATTATCAACACAGGAAGAAATCTTATAAACAGAATATTAAATATTAGTGACAATAAGTTCCATGAAAATAATAATAATAATAAAATACGATAAATACTGACCAAAGCCTGTTTCCCAAAATTACTAATAGAAAATTTATTAACCAAATACAACATGCCAAATACGAAGGAGAAAACAGAAAAACATAAATCAATGATTTATTTCCGGGAATATTTGAGAGATTCCAAAACACTGGTCTATATGACAAAGATAAATTGCAGATAGAAACTAGGACAAACAATGCACTCAAATTCTTATTCACTAATACTAAAAGTAAAATTCCTATTACTGAGAGACATATCGTGATATACCGTATTAAATGTGATGGATCGAAAGATGATAAGTGTGGAAAAATGTATGTATGTACCACGAAGAACAAACTTAAAATAAGATTATCCGGACACAAATCGGACATAAAATTAAGGAACCAAAACAACAACCAAAAACCGGTCTTGCAGAACACTGTAAACTAAATAATAACGTATCAAACTTTGACAACATACGCGTATTGCATTCAGAGAACAATTCCAACAGAGTTTTAACAATGGAGATTTTACATAATAATAACATACCAACAAACTTAAAAATTAATTATAAAATCGATACCGATAATGCAGTATATTGTTATCGACATTTGACAAGGAAGAGATCGTGCAATACATGGAAATAATAAGTGCAATATCAACTATAGACAAATGTAGTACAACTACATTAGCTATTAAGAAAACTACTATTATGTAGACGTAAGAAATCTCTTTTTTGAAAATAATCCCAGTAGGGAAATGAACTAGTTTCAAACTAACTTTAAACAAAATTAAAAATAGTCACTACTAGTCCATTTATCGATTATTTTTCTTTGGACAAACATGGGGATGAGCGAGACAATAGTCAGTAACTTTTAACTAGTTAAAAACTACTATTTTTACGATTTATAGTTAGTTTAAAAAAGTACAGATATTCGTCAGTCTAAAAAAGATTAATGTGTATGTATTTGTATTTTTGAAATGTAATGATAAATTAAAATATATATTAATAAATATACCTTTTATATATATATATATATATATATGTTATATTTTGTGTATGTTATGTTTTTGATGACACAAACATATTTTTCGTTTCAAAGTGTTAGATGACTTTGTAGCTAATTTATAATCATTTGAGTAATTTCTTTATAACTAAACATTTTGTAAAGTAGTTGATAAAAGTCCTACAGAGATGTAATAACTATTTGTGTCAACACCAAATGCTATAATAATATTGAATGTATGTTTTCTTAAATAGATCACCCCTGAAGATGACATTTGATAATTGCGAAATATCGGGAAATCTTTTAATAAATAAACTAATTAAAAAGACCTCAAGGTCAAATAATCTCATTACTGGAGTATCAACAAAAAGGTCGAAAAAAAAAACAATTAACACTCAACATAAAAAAGAAAAGGTTTTTATAAAAGGTTCATTCTCGTTCTTACGCAAAGATGGTTATTGATCGCTCGGCTGTCCAATTAAAAAGGGATCGAGTCAAATAAACAACATTCTTTGCTGGCCAAAAAACTATATAACCAAAAATACATTATATACAAAAACGTATGATTTGCAATATTAATTGTATTTCATTTTCCATACATAATTAGTGTCACTGACTACCTAAGCCAACAATGCAAAAATGTATTTATTCTTATTTTCCTTTATTACAAGAAAGGCACCCATCGAAGTTTCTCTAAGGCTTGGAAGTCGTTGAAGGATACGTACGATAATACACCTATTCTATTCATTACGTTCAAACTCCAAATTTAGAGCAGTTTATTTTGAAAAAAGATATGAATCGGCTTCAAAACATCGGTAATATTTTAATATTTGCAAAAGTCACCATCTTACTTTGTTGCATAGGTCATCTGCTTCTCCTCAATCGTTAATGCCAGCTACTTTTCAATCTTCTAGGCAATCAAATATTGTCAATCCTCCTCAATTATATGGAAATGGTCGAAGGAATTCCACGCGTAAAATCTAAATGTCTTGTTGGGTACTGCTATGGTAAAAAATTAAATATTTTTAAAATACGTCTCAAATGTCTAATATCTTTAATATTTTTGTTTTTGTTACTTTCGTGCAAAGTATGACCTTTGTCATCTATAATATGAAAACTCCGTGATCTAGCGGTTGAATAATGAATTTCGTATGCTTAAGTTTGGTTTTTTCATAAAAGTGATAAATATTTATGAAATTTTGAAAAACCTGCTAATTCTTAAATTCTTAAGGGTGGGTTAGGAGGGTGGAATATGCATCTGCGTACTGTATATAAACAATGGTGCTCAAGTTTTATTCGTTAACGTAGGGCTCCGCAACAAAAAATCATTTAATCCTGGCACACTGCCGCTGTATTTTGAGACCGAACTAGATTGAGTATAGAGAAAAATACAGAACAGTAAAAGCTGTTACAACAAACATTGTAAATGTCGAAATAGCTTATTGGAATTAAGTAATACAAATGTATATAAGTATTACTTAAAGATGAAACAATAACTGGAAAGGAAAGGACAAAATCGGACCGGCCGACTATATAAATAATATCCTTCACCACTTTGGATATTTACAAAATATGCTTCTAATAATACCGTCGATAGAAGACACTTTTCAGGAAATCGTACAAGCCAAATAAGTGATCAGTTAATATATTAACCGATTTTAATCAATCCATACAAAATTTGAAACTATATGAAGATTTCGTCGCTAAGGAAAAAACATTGAGATCATATCACACTAAAATATACACGGAAGCTATATCCAATCTAAATCACGATTTTAAGCAAATGTAACACCCGGCAATTTGGTGAAATACGACGAAAATATGTAGGGAACAAGTAAAATCGATCTTAAGTACGGCCGGGCCGAGCTTTTATACCACAAGGTTCATATTAAATATATATAAAATTAATGGGAGCAACTAGAAAAAATTCATGTTATTAAACATATCGAAAAAAAACTGGGAAACAAACTTTATACCAAACAATCATTTTTGGTAGTGAGATTTTTCATTACATCTCCAAAAACATAAATATTGGGGTACTGTTATGCCTGTTTTTTAAACCTATTTTTTCATGATAAAACGATTCCAAGAATGCAGGTTTTAACCGATCAGTTGGAATAGTTTTATCTCCTTCGTTTAATGATATTGTAAAATATTTCTTATTTTATATCGCAATGATATTTTTCGTTCGCACTAACCAAAACATATTTGCAACTTTTTTAAATATTTAGGAATATAAACATTATCATTTACATTCGTACGATGTTATACATTTACATTCGTACGATGTTATACATTAAGAACCGCTGATTTTGACGCTGGTCGACGAGTAAATCCGCTTTGATGCTTCACATCTGCAAATCGAACTTGTCCATCCTTCGATGGGTTTCTGGAAAGGCTAGCATCCATAATTATCACGATATCGTAAATAAACATTTTCTTCTGTATCACTTGGAGTCTGAGTGGCACTTAGACAACCTAATAGAAAGTGATTAGGTGTAATGGGTTCTTCATCTTAACAAGAAATGGGGATCTCTGTTAACGGTCTGCTATTTATAATATTTTCAGCTTCAATAAGTACACTGCGTAATGTTTCAAGTCGATTTTTTTGTATATATAAAATATAAAAGCATGTAAATATAAAAGCATGAAGCCAATAGATCGATTGATTTTCAATAAACACTTGAGCTTCTGTTTATGTTTTATTTATTTTGAATACTTTTCTAAGTAGTGACTCTTTGAAATAGTCACACCGTTAACAGAGTCGCATGTGTTTGCGTGGTGATAAACAGAAAGCAGAGAACAAAGCTTTTATGACATCTCGCTGTGGTGCTTATGAAACAATATATAGACAATAATGCTATCTAGACTCAGCGGCAATGTTGTATTGAAGTCTGGACAACTAAGCAAGTATCAATGAATCTTTTCTTCTACTTATTACACAGTTGGTTGATAGAGTCTAATATATATGCATTTAAATTAAATTGAATTTTAAATCATGTTTTTAACGCTTAATTATTCTTATAAGCATTTCCCAAAAGAGCTGGGATTTGATGGACAGTTAAAAATCCACTCTATGTTGAGTTTTTTGGCTTCTTGTGTTAATTCATCCATGTTAAGGAGACGATCTTCTTTTGTTAGTATCTTTTGGGCGGCAACATCTCAACACGGCGTCCTATGGTTACGTTGAATGGACCGAAAAGGTCAACACCGGTATAAGTAAACTGGCGGACAAACCGAGTGACCCTACTGGGAGGAAGTTGACCCATTAGAGGCTGTTTTGGCTTTGCGTTATCTTGCCTGCAAACAACGCACTTCCTTACGACACTTTTATACAGATATTTTATTTTTGGTATCCAAAATTTCTGCCGGACGTCATTGATAATAATGGTCTTACTTTGATGGTGGTGTTGCAATATTAACTCTGACACACGGTGTTTTGGAGGCATAATAATAGGTCTTCTGACATCAAAAGGCAAAAAACAGCTTAATCAATTCTGCCACAAGCTCTTAGAAGACCATTCTCTTCCAGATAAGGGACCAATGGATATATAGAACTTGACTTATGAATTGGTTGGGAGTTTTTGATGCATTTTATTTCATCGGAGTAGCTTCGTATTGTACAAGGCGGCATAACAATATTTCGGCCTTCTTCATTTCTTCCACGCTTAGATCATCTGGAATACGGCTTCTTCTAATAAAACGTTGAATCCATGGTAGAGTCCTCTTCGATTTTAGCAAGGAAGAAACCCTGTAAAATTGAATGACTTGCGCTTCGTTATTTGAAATTTACATGCACGGTTTCAGCTCTTCTTTCTGTAAAACACACCTTTGAAATTCAACATGTGGCCACAAGGATTCTTCGTTCCTTAGCAAATCTGGCCCATTCAACCATATGCCATTATGAACAAATTTCGGGGGAGCTA
Source organism: Musca vetustissima (assembly GCF_032173495.1). Classification (NCBI taxonomy): domain Eukaryota; kingdom Metazoa; phylum Arthropoda; class Insecta; order Diptera; family Muscidae; genus Musca; species Musca vetustissima. Next base: position 115,549 of record NW_026876647.1, read on the forward strand.
AAGGGCGAGCGCCTGCATCTGCGGCGTTGAGATGCGTTGGAATCCACTGACATGGCTGTGAATTATTCAGTATTTCAGCAATTCGATGGCTCACGAAAGCTTTGAAACGACATTAAGTGGAACGTATCCATTGTATTACAGTTTGTGAATCTGACCAACAATGTATTGAATTAATATGGAACTCATGGCTTCGGGACACAACTTTTGCAATGCGAATTACGAGCACACCACCTTGAAGTTCCAAGGTATGCTCAATAATTTCTTTGGAGCACATCGGACTTTTCCCATTATAAGAGAAACATCAATTCCAAATGACTCTTAGGTAACAAACTGCAGCAGAGGCATCTTGGCTAGCATGATGCGTTTCTAAATTTTCACAGTTGGATACAAAACCACGCAACTCGAAACCAGCTTTTGCGTGAATTTTTAACACATCCTTGCATAAACGTTGAGCATCGTCTTCTACAAACAAAATCATCCACATAATGCTTATTGACAATCGCATTGACAGCTTTTGGGTACAAGGCAGTATATCCTTCGGCATTTAGATTTTTTATAGTATCACGACCAGTTTTATCTTCATCTGATGAAAGTATGTCTGCTTCAGGAGAGGTGCCAAAATTTTCGGAGGCAAAAAAAATCTGATAACACCTGTACATTTCATCTGAATATTTATGGTCTTAAGTAAATAAGACTGTTGGGTGTGGGGGCGAAATATTATTTGTTGGGCCATATGCTACCCATCCGAGTTTCGTCTTTTCGGCTACTGGGGAAAATTCTCCTTAATGACGGTGGGAATGGAGAGGTGAACATTATCCAAACCAAGTAAGATTTGTGGTGTGGCATAATTGTAACTGTCCAAAGGTAATTCTTTCAAATACAGAAATAATTCTTTCCTAAAGGACTTTGCGGACAAATTCAAATTCTTTACAGTGTAAAGATTCTTTAAGGCATAGCGGTTTTTCGGTTCACCCAGACCTTCGATTTCACAGACAATATTATCCCCATACCATTGAAGAGTAAGCATAGATTGGCGACCTTTAAGACCCAACTGCTTGGCGATTTCTTCATCCAACAAGGATATAGACGAACCTTCGTCAAACAAGGCATAAATCTTCAAATAACCAGAAGAACCATATATCTTAATTGGAATAATTTTTAATATATTACTTGCCTTTGCCTCACTTCTGCAATTAAGAAGAGGCTGTGGCGGTTTTATTATCGAAGTTGGAACCAAATTGTCTTCTTGTAGTAATTTGTGGTGTGGGCGCTTGCAGTTATTGATTCCACAAGACTTTTTTGATCGGCATGTTGATGAACCATGTCCTTGTTTAAGGCAGCAAAAACAAAGCCTTAACTCCTTTACTTTCTCCCATCGATCATTGACTGTCAGTTCGTCCAGAAATTTTTTGCATTTATATGTTGTATGTTTTTCTTGGCATACATAGCATTTATGTGCTTCTTTTTTATCTTTTTCTTCAATGAACATGACAGAACGGCCTTGTGTACCTACGGATGCCCTCAGAGACATTATACTAAGAACGATTTGAGCATTGAAGAAACTGCTTCCTTTGCATCACCGACAAAGACATTTCTGTAGACGCATTCAATTATGGCGATTACTGTAGGTAAATGCTTCTGTAGTTTCCTTAAAATTTACACAGAACAATGGTCAATCTTCAGGTTTTTTCCGAAAAGAACGGCAAATCGTAAATTTTTTGGACATTGTTCATGGCTTCGACCATCTATTCCATTCGATTGGCTTATTTCGTAATCTGTTGCTGCCATTGGATATGTCTTTTCAACATATCAATGTCAGGGCGACTTTCGAATACAGCTCTGGTTAGGCCATTAATTCCAGCTATGATTGCACATAGTTGAGCATTTTCCGTAGATGTAGGCATGGTTTCTTCTGCATTTAACATCGTGGCATTCAACTCGTCGAATTGGCAATAACTTCTATTTTTTTTTGGCAATATCCATTTAGAAAATGAAAAATGATGTTGTCGCTTTTATTGTTAAAACAAAAGTGTCGATTTTACAGAAGAAATGTGTATATATAGGAAATATTTTATGACATAAAAGTAATATTTTCCAATGTTGCTATGTTTCCTTTTCGTTTTTCTTTAAGGGGTGGAAATTATCAAAGTAGAAATACATAGCACTTGCACTCTAACAATGATGGTATAGATTGTATACCACCTAGCCAAGATGAGGTCTAAAAGCAATTAATCGGCTCAAGAACAATAAAGCATCAGGAGCCGACGGATTACCAGCCGAACTATCCAAGACTGGTGGTCAGATACTGGTCAGGAGCATGCGCCAGCTGATTAGTACAATTTTCTAGAGGAATGCATGCCCAATGATTGGAACCTCAGCATCCTGTGTCCCGTGCACAGAAAAGGAGACAAGATGATATGTGCCAACTATAGGTGAATTAGCCTTCTTCCCATTGCATATGAAGTGTTATCCAGTGTGCTGTGTGAACGATTGAAGCCAATGGTCAATGACATTATTAGACCATTCCAATGCGGCGTCAATTCCTGGAAAAGACTCACGAAAAACCCATCGACACATACCACCTATTCGTCGACTATAAAGCCGCATTCGACAGCTTAATCCATTCAGATGTGTTTAAAGCCACGTGTACGTTCGGCATTCCTGCAAAATTAATACGGCTATGCAGGATAACTTTAAGCGGCACAAAGTCTGCAATACCGAACGAGGATTCAGATAAGGTGACAGTTTGTCGTGTGATCTTTTAAAAATCCTGCTCGAAAATATTATACGACACGCAAAGATGATGAGATGATAACTACAGCTTCGAGGTAGCTAAAGATTTTATATAACTTGTGTTCACGTAGCGAACATGGTTTTTAAATAATAGAGATAGGGAATGTCTTGCTGTGGGTCTCTTGTGTAGAAGAGAGAATATTTAGTTAAACAGGGATCAATTTTCGTATACAGCCCACTTGAGATAACAGATTATTTTGGTTGAATATTTGTACACAATAATAAGATAGGAGTTTTCTATTGCCACATGTGGTATGTTTGGGTGAGATTACGGCGGGTAATCTTCACTACAGACTGATAAGCATGTGTAGCGTGCTTGCCACATGTGAGATAAAAAAATGTGTGAGTCCACTGCATGTGTTATGACAGATGCACTTCATCTCTCTTTTACACATTAGTCTAAGATAGGTTAAGTAATATTGTAATATTTAGTTCTTAAGAAACACTTTTTATATTAATAAATTAGTGTATAAATGCACAGCAAACAAGTACGAAGTGCTTTCACTCCGCGGATAATAACCGCGTAACCTAGAACAGATCCCTAGTTTTTCACCTTGGTACCCCCATAAATAAAACGAATGATATCAGTTTTGAAATTCGAATAAGGATTGTGATGGCCAACAGATGCTATTATGAATCTTTATGTTTCTTGTTGGGCTTTTCTGGTCAGATATTTTTTATGAAAATAAAACGATTTTTATTCCATATTTCGCTCGACGTTTCGTTGGCTTTTTTCCAACAAAATAAAAATTAAGATGTAATTTCTTTTATTACATTTTAAATATTGCACTTATTTTTAACTTACTTTAATTATTTGTCATTTTTCTATTATTTACTTAGATTAAAAAATGGGACTCCACCAACATTTATATAATAAAAATAAATAATAAATGAATAAATCACAGTTAAAAATTAGGTATATCACAGAACTGGTGTTAACTAATTGCAATACTGAAGCTTGGTATTGTCTTTGTCTTCTTTTGTGTTTATTGATCTGGCAATTCTTTGTTGTATTCGCAGACTTTCTAATGTGTATCATTTGTTTTCATTTTTAGCTTTGTCTAATATTTTGACGTTCTTAAAGTCAGCTGTGTGGCCAGTCTCTTTTATATGCTGTGAGAGTGCTGTTGTTTCTGTTCCTTTATTTATGTCGTTTTGATGTTCACTTACTCTCACGCTTAGCATACGTTTTGTTGTACCCACATACACTTTGCCGCATTTTTCATCTTCGCTGCCTTTGCATGTTATTTCGTATACAACATTGTTTTGTTTTTGTTTCTCTTCTTTTGGTTTCGTTCTTTTAAATATCATTTGGAGTGTACTGTTTGATCTGTGCGCTATTGTTGTTGTTACGTCGTTAATGATGTTTCGCAAGTTTTTTGTTTCAGTCAAATTCGGTATGTAAGGTACACTGATAAAATTAATTTTCTGAATATCGTTTTTTGGGTTGTTTTGTTTTTGGTTATTGTATTCATATATTATCTCATCTATTAGTCCGGGGGGTAACTATTTTTCTTCAATATTCCTTCGTATTTTTCGATGTTTTTCATTATGTATTGTTCGTCTGTGATGTATTTTATTTTGTGTAAAAGACTTCTCGCAGTATTTACTTTCATATTCCTTGGTTGCGTCGATTGGTAATTTATGATTCGTCCTGATGATGTTTCTTTGGTGTACCTTTCTGTTAATAATTTTTTGTCATTCCTGATAATTAGCATATCCAAATATGGTAGTTTGTTGTCAACTTCTTTTTCGATGGCGAATTGAATTATGGTCTAAGTAAACAGTTTAGAAACAAGGCCACCTCCCGCCAGACATTTACAAGACGCTGATACAACCCGTGCTGTTATATGGATCTGAAGCATGGGTACTTGCGCAAGCAGATTAGGCAGCTCTTGGGGTGTTTGAAAGAAGAAATATCTACGGGCCGATCTGCGTCGACGGTGAATATCGGCGACGAATGAAAAACGAGCTTTACAATTTCTACGCGGACATCGACATAGTCAGTCGTATCGATCTGTATCGACTACGATGGCTAGGCCATATTGTGCGAATGAATGAGAATAACCCAGCTCAAAAGGCATATAAAAGCGAGAAGGGAAGGTCGGTAAAAGGGGAAGGCCACAAATCAGATGGAAAAATTAAGATTAATGTCGAGCTTTTAGACGGCAATGGAAAAACTTTTAAGGTACACAAATGTATATTCAGTAATTATTATTTTTTTGCACTATTAAACAAAACGTTGACAATATTTTTTAAACATTGTTTAAGCTATTGCTTATTGTTTGTATTTTCATTCTGATCGATGAAAATTCATTGCGTTTTAATAACAAAATTGGTAGCGTTTTAGCGGTCAAATATAAAATCAAATTCACAATTATTACTAAAATACATATTAAATAGATAAATTAACTAAATAAATAAGAATCCTTTCAAATCCAAGACATTATATACATTATAAATAAGCCATGAATAACAAGAAAAAGAAAATAAAAATACAAATTACAAATCAATCAATATGCAAAATAAATATAAAATAAAGATAAGAATAATCAATTATTTTTATTTATTATTCATCGTTAAAAGGTGAGATTTAGCTTACTTTTACATACCTTCTGTGTTTAACGTTATATTTCAATATTTAATTGTGATACCTTCAGTACGACTTATAGAAAATTTGAAAGGAGATATTTAATTGTGTTCAGTTCGATATACACGAACTTGGGCATAGCGTATTGAAATAAGTCTAAAATAATATGTTTTAGGTTTTGTTATAAAAGGTTCAGATTCATATAAATGGTGCATTGAAAAGCCCATTTTTGTTCGATACAAACGGAATATTGCAAAGCCAAGAGAATTGAATATAGAATGTGTCTTAAGTTTTGTTGAAATCTGTTCAGATTTTGATATAGCTTTCATATTTATATTTGTCTGATTTTAGTTTAATGATCCAATTCATCCCAATAGCATATGTCACGTTTGCTTCTAGATTCCATTCAAATAATACATAAAAGACTCGATTGACATGCAATTCGGCTGGTATTTCAGAATGATATTTGCTTAGTTCGATTTCATTTAGTTCATATAAATTTGGTTCTTTTTTTTGTGGCAAAAATTCCATTTCAGGTAGAGAGATGCGTTTCTAAATTTTCACAGTTGGATACAAAACCACGCAACTCGAAACCAGCTTTTGCGTGAATTTTTAACACATCCTTGCATAAACGTTGAGCATCGTCTTCCTTCGGCATTTAGATTTTTTATAGTATCACGACCAGTTTTATCTTCATCTGATGAAAGTATGTCTGCTTCAGGAGAGGTGCCAAAATTTTCGGAGGCAAAAAAAATCTGATAACACCTGTACATTTCATCTGAATATTTATGGTCTTAAGTAAATAAGACTGTTGGGTGTGGGGGCGAAATATTATTTGTTGGGCCATATGCTACCCATCCGAGTTTCGTCTTTTCGGCTACTGGGGAAAATTCTCCTTAATGACGGTGGGAATGGAGAGGTGAACATTATCCAAACCAAGTAAGATTTGTGGTGTGGCATAATTGTAACTGTCCAAAGGTAATTCTTTCAAATACAGAAATAATTCTTTCCTAAAGGACTTTGCGGACAAATTCAAATTCTTTACAGTGTAAAGATTCTTTAAGGCATAGCGGTTTTTCGGTTCACCCAGACCTTCGATTTCACAGACAATATTATCCCCATACCATTGAAGAGTAAGCATAGATTGGCGACCTTTAAGACCCAACTGCTTGGCGATTTCTTCATCCAACAAGGATATAGACGAACCTTCGTCAAACAAGGCATAAATCTTCAAATAACCAGAAGAACCATATATCTTAATTGGAATAATTTTTAATATATTACTTGCCTTTGCCTCACTTCTGCAATTAAGAAGAGGCTGTGGCGGTTTTATTATCGAAGTTGGAACCAAATTGTCTTCTTGTAGTAATTTGTGGTGTGGGCGCTTGCAGTTATTGATTCCACAAGACTTTTTTGATCGGCATGTTGATGAACCATGTCCTTGTTTAAGGCAGCAAAAACAAAGCCTTAACTCCTTTACTTTCTCCCATCGATCATTGACTGTCAGTTCGTCCAGAAATTTTTTGCATTTATATGTTGTATGTTTTTCTTGGCATACATAGCATTTATGTGCTTCTTTTTTATCTTTTTCTTCAATGAACATGACAGAACGGCCTTGTGTACCTACGGATGCACTCAGAGACATTATACTAAGAACGATTTGAGCATTGAAGAAACTGCTTCCTTTGCATCACCGACAAAGACATTTCTGTAGACGCATTCAATTATGGCGATTACTGTAGGTAAATGCTTCTGTAGTTTCCTTAAAATTTACACAGAACAATGGTCAATCTTCAGGTTTTTTTCCGAAAAGAACGGCAAATCGTAAATTTTTTGGACATTGTTCATGGCTTCGACCATCTATTCCATTCGATTGGCTTATTTCGTAATCTGTTGCTGCCATTGGATATGTCTTTTCAACATATCAATGTCAGGGCGACTTTCGAATACAGCTCTGGTTAGGCCATTAATTCCAGCTATGATTGCACATAGTTGAGCATTTTCCGTAGATGTAGGCATGGTTTCTTCTGCATTTAACATCGTGGCATTCAACTCGTCGAATTGGCAATAACTTCAATATTTTTTGGCAATATCCATTTAGAAAATGAAAAATGATGTTGTCGCTTTTATTGTTAAAACAAAAGTGTCGATTTTACAGAAGAAATGTGTATATATAGGAAATATTTTATGACATAAAAGTAATATTTTCCAATGTTGCTATGTTTCCTTTTCGTTTTTCTTTAAGGGGTGGAAATTATCAAAGTAGAAATACATAGCACTTGCACTCTAACAATGATGGTATAGATTGTATACCACCTAGCCAAGATGAGGTCTAAAAGCAATTAATCGGCTCAAGAACAATAAAGCATCAGGAGCCGACGGATTACCAGCCGAACTATCCAAGACTGGTGGTCAGATACTGGTCAGGAGCATGCGCCAGCTGATTAGTACAATTTTCTAGAGGAATGCATGCCCAATGATTGGAACCTCAGCATCCTGTGTCCCGTGCACAGAAAAGGAGACAAGATGATATGTGCCAACTATAGGTGAATTAGCCTTCTTCCCATTGCATATGAAGTGTTATCCAGTGTGCTGTGTGAACGATTGAAGCCAATGGTCAATGACATTATTAGACCATTCCAATGCGGCGTCAATTCCTGGAAAAGACTCACGAAAAACCCATCGACACATACCACCTATTCGTCGACTATAAAGCCGCATTCGACAGCTTAATCCATTCAGATGTGTTTAAAGCCACGTGTACGTTCGGCATTCCTGCAAAATTAATACGGCTATGCAGGATAACTTTAAGCGGCACAAAGTCTGCAATACCGAACGAGGATTCAGATAAGGTGACAGTTTGTCGTGTGATCTTTTAAAAATCCTGCTCGAAAATATTATACGACACGCAAAGATGATGAGATGATAACTACAGCTTCGAGGTAGCTAAAGATTTTATATAACTTGTGTTCACGTAGCGAACATGGTTTTTAAATAATAGAGATAGGGAATGTCTTGCTGTGGGTCTCTTGTGTAGAAGAGAGAATATTTAGTTAAACAGGGATCAATTTTCGTATACAGCCCACTTGAGATAACAGATTATTTTGGTTGAATATTTGTACACAATAATAAGATAGGAGTTTTCTATTGCCACATGTGGTATGTTTGGGTGAGATTACGGCGGGTAATCTTCACTACAGACTGATAAGCATGTGTAGCGTGCTTGCCACATGTGAGATAAAAAAATGTGTGAGTCCACTGCATGTGTTATGACAGATGCACTTCATCTCTCTTTTACACATTAGTCTAAGATAGGTTAAGTAATATTGTAATATTTAGTTCTTAAGAAACACTTTTTATATTAATAAATTAGTGTATAAATGCACAGCAAACAAGTACGAAGTGCTTTCACTCCGCGGATAATAACCGCGTAACCTAGAACAGATCCCTAGTTTTTCAACTTGGTACCCCCATAAATAAAACGAATGATATCAGTTTTGAAATTCGAATAAGGATTGTGATGGCCAACAGATGCTATTATGAATCTTTATGTTTCTTGTTGGGCTTTTCTGGTCAGATATTTTTTATGAAAATAAAACGATTTTTATTCCATATTTCGCTCGACGTTTCGTTGGCTTTTTTCCAACAAAATAAAAATGAAGATGTAATTTCTTTTATTACATTTTAAATATTGCACTTATTTTTAACTTACTTTAATTATTTGTCATTTTTCTATTATTTACTTAGATTAAAAAATGGGACTCCACCAACATTTATATAATAAAAATAAATAATAAATGAATAAATCACAGTTAAAAATTAGGTATATCACAGAACTGGTGTTAACTAATTGCAATACTGAAGCTTGGTATTGTCTTTGTCTTCTTTTGTGTTTATTGATCTGGCAATTCTTTGTTGTATTCGCAGACTTTCTAATGTGTATCATTTGTTTTCATTTTTAGCTTTGTCTAATATTTTGACGTTCTTAAAGTCAGCTGTGTGGCCAGTCTCTTTTATATGCTGTGAGAGTGCTGTTGTTTCTGTTCCTTTATTTATGTCGTTTTGATGTTCACTTACTCTCACGCTTAGCATACGTTTTGTTGTACCCACATACACTTTGCCGCATTTTTCATCTTCGCTGCCTTTGCATGTTATTTCGTATACAACATTGTTTTGTTTTTGTTTCTCTTCTTTTGGTTTCGTTCTTTTAAATATCATTTGGAGTGTACTGTTTGATCTGTGCGCTATTGTTGTTGTTACGTCGTTAATGATGTTTCGCAAGTTTTTTGTTTCAGTCAAATTCGGTATGTAAGGTACACTGATAAAATTAATTTTCTGAATATCGTTTTTTGGGTTGTTTTGTTTTTGGTTATTGTATTCATATATTATCTCATCTATTAGTCCGGGGGGGTAACTATTTTTCTTCAATATTCCTTCGTATTTTTCGATGTTTTTCATTATGTATTGTTCGTCTGTGATGTATTTTATTTTGTGTAAAAGACTTCTCGCAGTATTTACTTTCATATTCCTTGGTTGCGTCGATTGGTAATTTATGATTCGTCCTGATGATGTTTCTTTGGTGTACCTTTCTGTTAATAATTTTTTGTCATTCCTGATAATTAGCATATCCAAATATGGTAGTTTGTTGTCAACTTCTTTTTCGATGGCGAATTGAATTATGGTCTAAGTAAACAGTTTAGAAACAAGGCCACCTCCCGCCAGACATTTACAAGACGCTGATACAACCCGTGCTGTTATATGGATCTGAAGCATGGGTACTTGCGCAAGCAGATTAGGCAGCTCTTGGGGTGTTTGAAAGAAGAAATATCTACGGGCCGATCTGCGTCGACGGTGAATATCGGCGACGAATGAAAAACGAGCTTTACAATTTCTACGCGGACATCGACATAGTCAGTCGTATCGATCTGTATCGACTACGATGGCTAGGCCATATTGTGCGAATGAATGAGAATAACCCAGCTCAAAAGGCATATAAAAGCGAGAAGGGAAGGTCGGTAAAAGGGGAAGGCCACAAATCAGATGGAAAAATTAAGATTAATGTCGAGCTTTTAGACGGCAATGGAAAAACTTTTAAGGTACACAAATGTATATTCAGTAATTATTATTTTTTTGCACTATTAAACAAAACGTTGACAATATTTTTTAAACATTGTTTAAGCTATTGCTTATTGTTTGTATTTTCATTCTGATCGATGAAAATTCATTGCGTTTTAATAACAAAATTGGTAGCGTTTTAGCGGTCAAATATAAAATCAAATTCACAATTATTACTAAAATACATATTAAATAGATAAATTAACTAAATAAATAAGAATCCTTTCAAATCCAAGACATTATATACATTATAAATAAGCCATGAATAACAAGAAAAAGAAAATAAAAATACAAATTACAAATCAATCAATATGCAAAATAAATATAAAATAAAGATAAGAATAATCAATTATTTTTATTTATTATTCATCGTTAAAAGGTGAGATTTAGCTTACTTTTACATACCTTCTGTGTTTAACGTTATATTTCAATATTTAATTGTGATACCTTCAGTACGACTTATAGAAAATTTGAAAGGAGATATTTAATTGTGTTCAGTTCGATATACACGAACTTGGGCATAGCGTATTGAAATAAGTCTAAAATAATATGTTTTAGGTTTTGTTATAAAAGGTTCAGATTCATATAAATGGTGCATTGAAAAGCCCATTTTTGTTCGATACAAACGGAATATTGCAAAGCCAAGAGAATTGAATATAGAATGTGTCTTAAGTTTTGTTGAAATCTGTTCAGATTTTGATATAGCTTTCATATTTATATTTGTCTGATTTTAGTTTAATGATCCAATTCATCCCAATAGCATATGTCACGTTTGCTTCTAGATTCCATTCAAATAATACATAAAAGACTCGATTGACATGCAATTCGGCTGGTATTTCAGAATGATATTTGCTTAGTTCGATTTCATTTAGTTCATATAAATTTGGTTCTTTTTTTTTGTGGCAAAAATTCCATTTCAGGTAGAGAGGTAGTAACCTTGAGCCTTACACCTGTAAAATTTTATATCATTGGGTGTCATGGTTTACAAATAACATAAGGCTAAAGTCAAATTTTCATATACCAAGCAGTGTCAGAAAATATTTTAATGGTTATATTAGTAATCGACGCCTTGATATGTTCTCAGTTCAGAATTTTGCGAAAGTATGTGGCAGTTCATAAACTTAAAATAATTGTTCATAAACTTAAAATAATTGCCGATAATGTGACAACAGCCGTTAAATATTTCATGTAAAATTAAAAAAAACATTATACTTGACTTTTACAAACATCGCATAAAGTTGGAAGATAATAGGATAAGCTTCAACATGCAATGATCAAATTTGCTTAACTTTTTTGCGTAGCTTTCATATAACAGTATCCCCCAATTTCCTTATTATCGGGATTTTGTCCGCTTTTGAAGTCCGCAGATAAAATATTCTCACTTCTCACTTCTATTTTTACTTTGACATGAAGGCCGTGAAATGGGACCAGAATGTCACAAACAGAAAGGAATCATATAACGCTCCTTTGCCTTTTTTACGTAAACGTATCCACAACTTCTACGCAAATTGGCTTAAAAATCAGTTTCTATAAAGTTTCCAGCAACATGCCATTTTATTCAAGTCATTTCAACATTCTAATGACATTCTATAACAATTAACAAATTATAAAGGGTGAACCTTTATACCTTTGCGAAAGTATGTGGCAGTTCATAAACTTAAAATAATTGTTCATAAACTTAAAATAATTGCCGATAATGTGACAACAGCCGTTAAATATTTCATGTAAAATTAAAAAAAAACATTATACTTGACTTTTACAAACATCGCATAAAGTTGGAAGATAATAGGATAAGCTTCAACATGCAATGATCAAATTTGCTTAACTTTTTTGCGTAGCTTTCATATAACAGTATCCCCCAATTTCCTTATTATCGGGATTTTGTCCGCTTTTGAAGTCCGCAGATAAAATATTCTCACTTCTATTTTTACTTTGACATGAAGGCCGTGAAATGGGACCAGAATGTCACAAACAGAAAGGAATCATATAACGCTCCTTTGCCTTTTTTACGTAAACGTATCCACAACTTCTACGCAAATTGGCTTAAAAATCAGTTTCTATAAAGTTTCCAGCAACATGCCATTTTATTCAAGTCATTTCAACATTCTAATGACATTCTATAACAATTAACAAATTATAAAGGGTGAACCTCGCAATTGTCATTAATATTTACATTTTTATATCCACGTGTTGATGCTGTGTCATGATTTCCGCTCTCAATAACTTCCAAATCATCGTACTTGGAAAATTGGGTTTGTCCCACAGAGGATTTAAAAGACATTTGCTTCTGTAAAAGAGAAGAATGAATTCCACCGAAAGAGCTAGCAGAGGACATAATTAGATTACACCAACACTTTAAAATTTAATATATATTAACACGTATGCTTCGCAAATATCAGTACGTATGCATTATTTGTTTAATCATTGAGAATGAATGATGATATGAAAATGATAATAAAATGTTCTACATGAAATACCACCAACCATAAAGATAGATACACAACATAACAAAATTCAGTCGGTTTTTCAGTGTAGCAGCTACAGCTAATGTAGTAATTAGTTTGCACATGGGATTTTTAATCAAGTAGAGTTCCGAAATTTAGTTCATCAAATTTCTATAATTTGGATAAAACTAATAACATTAAATATCTAAATGAAAATAAACCATTAACTGCAAATGTTTTTGAAATGTGTGCCAAAACTACTGTGGTAAAGAAAAACGGCAGAGTTAAATATATATATATATATATATACATAGCATAATTGTGGAAGGTAGTCTCATTTGAGATAATGCCAACGCATTCTAATTTATAACACTTCTATCCATTTCTAATAATATCAAAAAAAATTCCATAAAATTTTTATTTGCTAATGCTTTTATGTATTTTATTATGGACAAATCTTATAAATATGCAGTATATGTACAGACATACATGTATTTTAATCGAGACTTGTGGTCAATAAAATTATATAAGTAAATATCTTAACTCTTTTGAGCATATTGTTCCCGAGATTAATAGGGGCAAGAAACTTCAAATTCTCTCAAAAATTAATTGCGGTTGGAAACAACTAAATTAGATTCCTATATATATATAAAATACGTACTATATGAGTAGTTTATTTTGAAAGTGGTTTAAGACCACTTTAGGGTCTGAAAAAACATATAACGTTAAATATTCCAACAACAAGGGCACAAAGCCACAAACAAAGTTAATACCGCTTATCAATATTTTTGATACAAATCAAACTCAAACCTTAAATATCTCAATATAAGAAAAAAATGTACTTTAATCACTTTCAAATAAACGACTCATATGTAATTTTAAGCACTCGCTTAATATATAAAAGAGCTTAGTGTTAAGTGAGTGACTGACAGATCATCGCCCAGACGAAACGGCTAAAGCTAGAAGCTTGAAATTTTGAGTGTGGGTTGTTGTTTGTGTGTAGGCGTGAGGTAAGGCTGGGTTTTTGGAAATTCGAACTAGGGTACAAAAAATACTAAAATGTACCAAATATGGTACCCTTTGTATTAGGCGAACGGAAGAGCTAGAATTCTGAAATTTGGAAAGTTAGGAAGAAGTACAAAAGGGTTTTTGAAAATTCGACCTAAAAGTGTACGAATAATACTAAACTTTACTTTAAACTTTAATTTTAGTACTAATTGTATATATATATTGAACATATATAGCTAGAATCTTGAAATTTTATGTGGAATAAAGGTTGAGAAGTTGTGTTGATGTATGGAAATGGTTTATGAATTAGTACGTATTGATATAAAAAGTACAATATGGTACTAAATTTAGTACTATTTGCGTTTAAATGAGTGTATAGAGATGGAGGCCGGAATTAGGACTACTATTGTAGTACAAGATTGAGGTAGCTTTAAAAAGTCGTACTTATGTGTAACTATGTGAACTAAATTGTACTAAATTTGGTGCAAGTTGGATTTAGGTGAACAGATAGAGCTTTTGTCTTTAAATTGGGAATTAAAATGGCTGTTGGAGTGTAGGATTGAGGTGGCTTAGGAAATTCGTTCTTATTGGTGTGAAAAGTACTAAATGGTACTAAATTTAGTACAATTTGGATTTTGGAAGAAGCAGAAAATCTGAAATTTGGAAATAAGATTGCTATCGAAGATTGAGGTATAGAGACATCTTTGGAAATTCGTATTTATGTGTACGAAAAGTACTAAACGGCACTAGATTTGGTACAATTGGGATTTAGGTGAACGTAGAGAGTTGGAACCCTAAAATTTGGAATAATGGTTACTGTTGGAATATAAAAATTAGATATGGAAGCATAGTACTTGTGTGTACTATATTTGGTACAACTTGATGATGTGTGAACGGATAGGGCTGGACTCCAGAATCTACACTAATAAAAGAGTAAAGTGATTGTCTGGCTGACTTATTTAACGATTTATCAACGCCCAGACGAAACGGCTGAAACTAGAATCTTGAAATTTTGGGTGAGGGTCACTCTTGGTCCAAAGGTGACGACTAAGGCTGGGTTTTAGAAAGTACTAAATGTGATACCATTTGTATTTGGCGAACCGGTAACCGGTTAAATGAGCGTCACTTAGGGAGTGTAGAAAAGACATAGTGTTGGCGTGATACCGATGAAGGGAGAAAAACCAAAAAGAGAAAGAAAAACAAAATAAAACAAGGTTTGGGTTAAATATATTTTCAAACTTTATTTGGCAATTTAGTGAGTTTCGAATGAAACAAAACTTTACCTTAATGCGTGCGTGTTCGATCGAAAGCGAGATTGCAAGTTTAATCAACGATAGCAAGAATGTAAGTTTAAACAACGAAAGTTAGAAAGCAAGTGAGTCGCGGTGAGCAAATGTAGCGTAAAGAAGGTCGAGATCACATGCGAAATAAGTATGCGAAAAGTACTAAAATGTACTAAATTTGCTACTATTTCGTACCATGTGAATGGATAGAGCTAAAAATTTGGAAATTTGGAATGCGAATTAGGGTTGAGAGGTAGGGTCTTTTAAGGAGATGGTTTTAAAAGCGCGTACTCATGTGAACGAAAAGTACTTTATGGTACTATATTTGGTAGAAATTTCATTTGGATATACAATTCGAGCTGAAATCCTGAAATTTGAATTTAACACACCGTCGGAGTGTAGGATTGGGATATGAACGTAGTTTTGGAAATTTGTTATTTAAGTGTACGAAAAGTACTAAATCTTACTATAATCGGTACAGTTTGGATTTGGTGAACTGATAGAGCGGGAACAATGAAATTTGGAGTCAGGATCGCTGTAGGGGTGTGGGATTGGGGTCAGAATTCAGTTTAAGAAATTAATACTTATGAGTACTAAATGGTACTTAATTTGGTACAATCTGAATTTAAGTGTACCAATAGAGCTAGAATCATGAAGTTTGGAGTCACGATCACTGTCGGGGTGTAGGGTTGGGTTATGTAGGAAGTTTTAGAAATTTGTACAAATGTACTAAATCTGGTACAATTTAAATTGTGGGTTAACCGATAGAGTTGGAATCCTGAAATTTTGATTTAGAAACACTGAGGAGGTGTAGGATTGGGGTATGTAGGAAGGTTTGGAAATTGGTACTACTAGTGCAATTTGATTTGTGAGTGAACGGATAGAGTTGGAATCCTGAAAATTTTGATTTAGGATCACTGTGGAGGTGTAGGATTGGTTTATGTATGAAGGTTTTGGTACCACTATGTACTAAATTTAGTACAATTTGATTTGTGGGTGAACCGATAGAGTTGGAGTCCTAAAACTTTAATTTAGCATGAGTGGTGGGGTTTAGGATTGGGGTATGTAGGATGTTTTGGAAATTGGTACTACTGTGTACTAAATTTGGTACAATATGAATTGTGGGTGAACCGATAGAGTTGGAATCCTGAAACTTAAATTTAGGATCATTGTGGGGGTGTAGGTTTGGGTTAAGTAGGAAGTTTTGGAAATTCTTACTACTGTGTACTATATTTAGCACAATTTGAATTGTGGGTGCACCAATAGAGTTGAAATTCTGACATTTGAATTTGGAATCATTGTGGGGGTGTAGGATCGCGGTATGCAGGAAGTTTTGTTGGATGGTTGAGGAGGGCACTTATGGAAATAATGTGTGTTAAGGGGACCCCCCCATTCTCGGTTTCAAAAAATTTAATTTTGTATTTTGATTTAATTCGAATCTACACTAATTCAAGAATGTCCCTATAAATTTTCAAGTGAAAATCCCAAAAATTTTTGAAGATATGGCCGATTTATTGTGCTAGCATCAAGTGAGGGCAAGAGGGCTTCTCAAACTTAAAATGCATTTTTCTCCAAACAGCGTTTTTGCGAATGGCGGGCACGATAACTCAAAAACTAATGATCCAATCGATTCCAAATTTTTGGACGTTTTTCTGTGAGTGTATTGCTATCGTATGAACAAGGATAAAGCCAATCGATGGAGATCTTCCTTATTTTTTAACTTAGTTTGCGGTCAAAAATAGGTAATTTTCAAAAAAAGAATTTTCAAAGTTGCGCCATTTTGTTAATTGTTGAGCGAAGTAAATAATCATAGTTCATACGAGAGCCAGACATGTACTCTTTCTTGGTTCCCTTAAATGGGAAAATTTGGATTTGGTGAACCTTTTGAGCTCGAATCATGAAATTTGGTACTAAATAGTACTCAAATTCAATTTATCATCAATATTAATGTGTGGATTGTTTAGTTTTTCTGACATATGCTGTTTTCTGTAAAAATAAAAGTAATATGTTAATACATGTTTAAACAAGGTCGAGATCACATCGACGACCGTAGCACTGGAAAGTCCTCTCTGCATCCGAACTGAGCGAATGTGACTTCTAGGAGAGAGCGTAGGAAAGAGCGGATACTCTCTCCTACAATCCGAACCAGACGAATGTAACTCCTAGAAGAAGTGCAGAGAAGATTCCCCCATTGACTCAAATGAGTGGCCAATTAATGCGAATAATAATTGGTATGCTACGGAAGGGGTGAACAACATATCGAACATATACATTGTCGTAAACAATGCATCGAACCTAAACATTGCCGCCCACCTTGCAGCGCTACAATGCAATGCAACATGAATTAGACTAAATCGCGACTTATTCTAGGTTAGTATTTGCATTGTGAATAAAATGCAGCAATATGTACGGTAGTTCAGTTTCATTGAGCAATTTTTTGTTAATTCAAATATGATTGCGTATTTTGCTACAACTAATTTTGACAGAAGAAAACCAAAGTATTGGTTAGTATTTAAACTATTTTGTTCTCTGGTCGACGAACAATTCCTTGTTGGACCAAAAGTGATTAGTCATGACGGAGCTAAGTCGTTATGCTCCGTCATGACTAATCACTTTTACAAAAATTTATTAGGAACTAAGTATGATTCCATTTTATCGATAGATTCCTCGAGTGAGAATGTAATTGAAGTAACTATTAGAAATGTTTACCAGTGAAGTCTATTGATAATACTTAGAGGGAAATCGACTATCATTGGTTAATGTGGCGAACGAGGAAGAGCGACTAGATAGATGGCCCGATGCAAGTTGAACAGTATCGAAAGGGATAACGCGACAACGCAAAAACGAGAAAAAGATGCCAAAAGGAAGCAGAACACAAAGGAGGAATGACTTCTAAGAAACTGGTTTAATTTAAAAGCAGACGAAGACATATACAAAACCTTTGACGATGTGACACGCTGAATTCGTAAACAACTTCATATCGAATGGCTCGAGCAACTTTTTTTCAAAAAAGAGCAACCATGAAGTCTCAAGAAGATGAAACGATTGATAGCAATACGCATAATTTTAGAGAACCAAATATCGATAAGAAGGCTACGAGGCTGATTTCCACCATGAATGGAAATCGCGTGAACGAATTCTGCAATAATACAAACAATTGGCATGAAAACGATAATGTAATTGGTTGACGTTCAATCGATGACAGCGATAGAGAATGAGAGTGAACTGTTCGAAAGCACAGAAAGATTGGTCAGCAACGAAAATCTAGGTAAGCGAGAATTACATTAGGAGAAAAAGCTAAATGAATTTTGAACGTACACAACGACGATAATTCCTCTCACAGAACATGTCCGACGGCGAAGGATGCTTCAATTTGGGAACAAATGGAAGTCCCCAAAGTCGGAGTAGTGTTCTGTGGCGAGATTCATCCTCAGCAAAATCCAACGCAGCCCTGAAGACCTGGACTGAGGACGAAGGCATAGGACCAGTCAGAATCCAGCCGAATATCGTGTTTTGGGCTAAGAGGGAACCCAAAACATTTTTTGCGTCCCTTCCCTCAAGATATGTGGATACAAATCTGCCCCTAACAACAAATCTACGGGTCTACAATTGAAGAGGTTAGCATCGGCTAAAGGTAGATTGGGCAAGCAAGAAGTAAGATCAGAACTAAGAGGCACTGAAGGAAGATTTCCAGATATTTTTGGAAGAACGAAAGCAATTGCATCAACAAATAAAGAAGAATCTAATCGAGACCCTATGCGAATTGAACAACTTTTCTTGGAAATGGCATAGGAGGAACTATTTACACCAGAAACAGTGGCAGAGGCTGGATGAGTGGGCAAGTTGAGCCTCTGAGCCAGGGTCGATAAGAGCTCGAACAGGATGCGCAACTCCGGAATGAACGATGTTGACCATAGCCGTACCCAACAAGACATTTCGATTTTGGGAGGTATGGAAAACCTGACTATTTACTACTCTAGGACTAGTGCTAGTAGAAGTTGATGCCACATTATCATCTACTTGTGGAGGATTGACAACATTTGTCGCGATAGTATTCGAAGGCCTAGACGATAGAGGAGAAGCAATACTAAATGACTGAGGAGAACCAATTCTAGATGATGGAGGAGAAGCAGTAGGCCTATGCAACAAAGAATGGTGGCGAATTTTGCAAATATTACAATTATGGATACTGGCACAATTTTTGACGGAATGTCCTACAGAGAGGCAATTTAAACAACAACCTTGTTTCTTAGCCACTTCAAATCTTTTTTCAAACGAAAGAGTTCTAAATTTTGGACATGAGCGTAATGAATGGGATTCATTTCGACAAAGAATGCAGGTGAACTTTGATTTAGTATTAACAACAGAAGTAGCTACATGGGTTTTAACTTTACTTTTCGAAATCGGACTAGAAGGAGAACCTCTCATGTCTCGTAAACAAGTTAAAGTTTGAATCCTTTCAGTAAGGAATTTGTTTAAGTCTTCCCACGACGATAGCGAAGATTTGTCTTTAATACTTTGCTCCCACAAAGCTAGAGTTAATTTTGGTAAACGCTGTTGACAAATATATACTAAAATAGGATCCCAGTGATCCGTATCTACATCGTAGACAGACATAGCAGAAATGCAGCCGTTGTTACCACGCTGTAGAATTTTCAAGTTAGAACTAGATTCGGATTCTAACACGGGAAGGTCAAAGAGGAGCTTGAGATGGTTATGTACTAGAATACGTTTATTATCGTACGTATCCTTTAACGACTGCCAAGCCATAGCGAAACTTTTATGGGTGAGTGGAAACTTAGACACGATTTCCCTAGCTTAACCTTTTGTTTTTTGAACTAAGTGACAAAGTCTCTCAATGTCACTTAGGCGAGAGTTCTTAATAAATATAGCAGAGAAAAGATCCCGGAATGTGGGCCACGACAAGAAATCTCCATGGAAATCGTCAATCCCACACGGCGGTAAGTTGAGATTATGCATGGTATTTGAGACATTAGGTGGTAAACTCCAATTAGAAATGGAGACGTCTGCAGGATTTGGGAAATCAGTTTGAACCCTATTTGCTAAATTTGAAATATTGAAATGATCACGAGAACTATTAAGATCATGAGGAGTCCGATTAGATGCACTACCGATTTGTTGAGAAATTGGAGCTAAAGTAGTTTGCGGTGTGCTAGCATTAACGACGACAGGAGTTTCAGAGGGAAATTTCACCGACTTAAGATTGTGAATCTTTTCATTGATCTCCGACAAACAATCAATGAAACTTAGGTTTGATGATTGGTACTTCGAATCGACCGAAGAGATTTTCTCAGATGTTGTACCCTCTAGTGTCAACAAATAGTCAATACACTTGTCGTAAGTGTCTTTGACTTTAGACCATAGCTCCTGAAGTTCCGAACTTTGAATTTCAAGGTTAAAAATTGTATGAGTTTCTGGCTTCAGAATGTGGAAAGATGCAATAAATTTGACCACATTGTCAGAAGCACGAATAAATTGTGTCAATGGAGTGACCGACATTATTTAAGACAACTAACAACGAAAGAGGATCAATAAAAATTGAAAAAATAATCAAAGAATCGCTATTTTTCACTATTTGGGATCGCTTAGAACCGAATGTAGGGTACCCACAGTCGAATTTGCAAAATTGAACAATAAAATAATACAAGATATTCGTTATAAAAGCAAGAAACAACAACTTTTGTAAAATTTCCCAAAAAAAAGAAAATTGCAAAAAATAATTTGAAAATCGCTCTTACCGACTGTAGGGTGCACGAAATTTCAAATAATTTTACAGCCAAAATATTTTTGTTTAAGAGCAAATAACAAATTGGTTGGCATAAATGTCAATAAAACTGCCCAAAAAGAGTTTTTAATAACAACAAATGAATGCTTTGAATGCGCGTGTTAAGTGTCTAAAGTAGGGTACTTTTTATTAAAAAGTCCAAACCCCTACTTAGTATCAACAAATATGACAATAATTTTTTATAAAATATTATTTATAAAATTTCACAATTTTTTACCAAGTACCCACTGTGCAGTGGTGAATAACGAATACCGCACAAAAGGGGATAAAACACAAGCAGTGTTGAGTGAGCGGCTAACGCACTACAAACAGACCAACGACAACGAACCAACAGAGATGTGTGGGGAGAGCAAGATCTTGTTGGTACGTTTGTTTGTTAGTCGGCTCACACTAAAGTGGGCCACACACGTCAAACATGTGCGTTCGATCGGTGTGAAGCTCCTAGCCCACACACGTCAAACGGATCCACAAAACTTCATTTATTATTTATTTTTGAAGCGTTAATATATTTTTATTTAATATAAATGTAATAAATATTTTTATTTTATTCCAGAAAAACATTTTTATTTTCCACACAGTAGAATATGTGTAAAGAAACATCAAAAAATTTTCCAAAACGTTTTTTTTTCATGTGTTTGACATTGTCCGCTGATCCGCACTCCACGAAATTTCGCAACAAATGAGAAAATATCCACACACCAGGCCACAGACGTCAAACATGTTCGCGTCGCACAAGGAAAAATTAAAAATTTTTAATTTCTTTCGATCGGTGTGCGCACCGGCAAATCGGTGTGAACACCGTACCACACACGTCAAACATTGCTTCGATTCACACCGATCGAACGCACATGTTTGACGTGTGTGGGCCACTTAAACAAGGCGGCTGGAATACGAGAATGATATTTGTTGTTGATATCACACAATCAACAAACAACGAGAACGATCCAACAGTGAGAGTTGGGGAATGGATATGTTGTTGGTGTGATTGAGTGTTAGCAAACAGACGCTATAAAAAGACGCGTAGAATATTAGAATATTATTGTTGTGTTTAACGAACAAACAAGGAGAGTTGATGCGATATTAGAATTGTTGGTAGGTTTGAGAATAACAAAACAAATTAGAAAAGGGCACGATGAGTGTTCGTATTGTTGTTAGTGCTTTTTCTCACTAGTGGCTGGTGAGTTAAACAAGAAAGCGAAGTGTATAGGTAGCCTTTGGTGAGAAATAACAAATAAGCACTACACAATCGATCACTGGCAAACAAATTATGGCAAGAATATGAAACAATATGTGGACTGTATATTTAGTAGCACGCGTTAAGGCA
The DNA here is from genome assembly GCF_032173495.1 of Musca vetustissima. Classification (NCBI taxonomy): domain Eukaryota; kingdom Metazoa; phylum Arthropoda; class Insecta; order Diptera; family Muscidae; genus Musca; species Musca vetustissima. The sequence continues at coordinate 137,912 of NW_026876647.1, forward strand.
ATTGTAGGGCGACCAATACGTGATGTAGCGAAAAATGTAGCAACAAATGGAAAATTTATTTTTGTAAAGCGAAAGGTAAAAAACGAAAACACTCGCGGTATGCTCAATATTAAGAAACTGAACTACGTACCTTTGAGTTTATTATGTATTGTTGTTTGTGGATGATGCAGTTTTTCATGTTTATGGTTTTGGTGAATATGATGATGATGAGATGTTGTGTATGGTGAGGGGTGATGTTGTTTTTCTCCTTTGAAATAGCGAAAAGTACGAAATTGTTAGTAGATTACCCGACTTGATGGGATCAAAATGTAACAACAATGCTAGGAAATATCCGGCCCGAACGGATCAAAATGTTGGCGTGACACCGATGAGAGGAGAAAAACCAAAAAGAGAAAGAAAAACAAAATAAAACAAGGTTTGGGTTAAATATATTTTCAAACTTTATTTGGCAATTTAGTGAGTTTCGAATGAAACAAAACTTTACCTTAATGCGTGCGTGTTCGATCGAAAGCGAGATTGCAAGTTTAATCAACGATAGCAAGAATGTAAGTTTAAATAACGAAAGTTAGAAAGCAAGTGAGTCGCGGTGAGCAAATGTAGCGTAAAGAAGGTCGAGATCACATGCGAAAAGTACTAAAATGTACTAAATTTGCTACTATTTCGTACCATGTGAATGGATAGAGCTAACAACTTGAAATTTGGGTTGAGATGTAGGGTCTTTTAAGGAGATGGTTTTAAAAGCGCGTACTCATGTGTACGAAAAGTACTTTATGGTACTATATTTGGTAGAAATTTCATTTGGATATACAATTCGAGCTGGAATCCTGAAATTTGAATTTAACATTACCGTCGGAGTGTAGGATTGGGATATGAACGTAGTTTTGGAAATTTGTTATTTAAGTGTACGAAAAGTACTAAATCTTACAATGATCGGTACAGTTTGGATTTGGTGAACTGATAGAGCGGGAACAATGAAATTTGGAGTCAGGATCACTGTAGGGGTGTGGGATTGGGGATAGGATTCAGTTTAAGAAATTAATACTTATGAGTACTAAATGGTACTAAATTTGGTACAATTTGAATTTAAGTGTACCAATAGAGCTAGAATCATGAAATTTGGAGTCACGATCACTGTCGGGGTGTAGGGTTGGGGTATGTAGGAAGTTTTAGAAATTTGTACATATGTACTAAATCTGGTACAATTTAAATTGTGGGTTAACCGATAGAGTTGGAATCCTGAAATTTTGATTTAGAAACACTGAGGAGGTGTAGGATTGGGGTATGTAGGAAGGTTTGGAAATTGGTACTACTATGTTCTAAATTTAGTGCAATTTGATTTGTGAGTGAACGGATAGAGTTGGAATCCTGAAATTTTGATTTAGGATCACTGTGGAGGTGTAGGATTGGTTTATGTAGGAAGGTTTTGGTACCACTATGTACTAAATTTAGTACAATTTGATTTGTGGGTGAACCGATAGAGTTGGATTCTTAAAACTTTAATTTAGCATGAGTGGTGGGGTTTAGGATTGGGGTATGTAGGATGTTTTGGAAATTGGTACTGCTGTGTACTAAATTTGGTATAATTTGAATTGTGGGTGAACCGATAGAGTTGGAATCTTGAAACTTAAATTTAGGATCACTGTGGGGGAGTAGGTTTGGGTTAAGGGAACCCCCCCCCCCCTCATTCTCGATTTTTTATTTTTAAGATTTTAAATGGGCTGGTAAATGAATACCAATGCTTGTTAAGGTTTGTAACTTGGCACATATATATTTGAAGATTTAAAAAGGAAGAAAAATAATTTACCAAAATTTTTTGTTGTTGTTTTTTGGGTTCAAAGAAAAGTCCTTATTTTCGATGGCGGGCATGATAACTCCTCACTGGAACATCGGAATCCGAAAATTCCAACTGTGTTAGAAAGAGGACATGTCTGGCTCTCGTATGAACTAGGATTATTGACTTCGCACAACAATTAACAAAATGGCGGAACTTTGAAATTTTTTTTATGGAAAATCGCCTATTTTTTACCACAAACTAAGTTAAAAAATAAGGAAGATCTTCACCGATTGGCTTTATCCTAGTTCATACGAGAGCTACACACTCCCAGAGAAACGTGTCAAAATTTGAAACCGAGTGGATTACTAGTTTTTGAGTTATCGTGCCCGCCATTCGTTTTGAGAAAAACGCGTTTAAAGTTTGAGAAGCCCTTTAGCCGTTCTCAAACTTAAAATGCATTTTTCTCCAAACAGCCTTTTTGCGAATGGCGGGCACGATAACTCGAAAACTAATGATCCGATCGATTCCAAATTTTTGGACGTTTCTCTGTGAGTGTATTGCTATCGTATGAACAAGGAAAAAGCCAGTCGATGGAGATCTTCCTTATTTTTTAACTTAGTTTGCGGTCAAAAATAGGTAATTTTCCAAAAAAAAAAAAAAATTTCAAAGAGCCAGACATGTACTCTTTCATGGTTCCCTTAAATGGGAAAATTTGGATTTGGTGAACCTTTTGAGCTCGAATCATGAAATTTGGTACTAAATAGTACTCAAATTCAATTTATCATCAATATTAATGTGTGGATTGTTTAGTTTTTCTGACATATGCTGTTTTCTGTAAAAATAAAATAATATGTTAATACATGTTAAAATATTACCAACATTCTCTAACAAAGTAGCGGGCAAATGCTAGTTTTTTAATAAATTACAGCGTTAAATTTGGATGCGTTCCACGGTTATTGATCTAGACCGTAGGGTTGAAGTACGACAATCTTAAGTACGACTAGCAAATGTTTTTAATCTAAATCAGATGGCAAAGAAAATTGAATTTAATCGGATTTCACTCAATAAAAGTTACTACGGCCAAGAGTATAGAATAAAAAGACTTTGGGTACAGTAGATATCGGATATAAACACATCTCATATAAGAAAAAATCGCATATAAGAAAGATTATCAAAAACACCGAGCTTTTACTTTCTTATATCCGATAATTCCATATAAGAAAAAAACGCATATAAGAAAGAAATCTCCGGCTTTTTTGAGTTTTTTTATATCCGATATCTTCTGTACTGTGAGAAAATAAATAATTTAAACTTTCTTCATTTGATAATTGGTCGGTCAGAATGACAAACTTGACAAACTTACAACGCCACATAGTGTCCCGATTGCAACCAAGAAATAAAATATCTCGGAGCGCAGTTTTATTGATGAGAATTGATAGAGAACATTCCAATTAGAATTGTTGGCGTGATATGCCTATTGTTGGCGTGATACCCATGAGTGTGAATATAAAACAAAATAAAACAAATTTGGTGTAAGAAAATATTTTTAATCTTCATTTGCAGTGCTACAATGCAATACAACATGAATTAGACTAAATTCGTGACTTAACTAGGCCAGTATTTGCATTGTGAATTAAATGCAGCTATACTCTATTTCAGTTTATATCAGCATTTTGTTGTTTAATTCAATATTAGAATGTGTATTTTGCGACAACTAATTTTGACAAAAGAAAACTAATTACAAATTACAACTAATTTGGTATCTGTCGACGAAAGTTATTGTTCATGATGAACGAATTAGTAAAAATTAGATGACCCAACGTAAGTCTAACATTATATACCTCATATTGATCATATATATATATATATATATATATATATATTGTGGATATTTCAATTTGTTATAAATGTTTTTATTTCAGTTGCTTGGGATGTTATATTTGAAGCAAATTTTTAAATTAGGGGATTGCAAAACAAGGCTTAAGGTACTAAAATGTATTTACCTTTTTCAATGACTACCTTAGAAAAGATGCCACATATCCAAGAAATGGTAAAAGGAATTGACTCAGGGCCAAAAAGAAAGGAGAATGATAGATGATGTTAATATAAAGCATTAAAAATGTTATCGGAGCAGATATATAATAGAATTGGTTTTAAAATATTTATTTTTTTGTATTTGAGATAGATTCGGCAATTGTGATAATTAATTTTGTTCCACGGATTATTTGATAATTTCTTTAGGAAAATTAGATTCACGTTATATAGGAAAATTAGATACAGAAAAAAATTAAAAATTTAATTTAATTCATAAGTGGATTAGGAGGTACCGTTATATGGGTATACCAGAAAAAGTGGACCTATATTTATAATTTTTTGTGGAGACATTTAGTACCCAATGTACCAAATTTTAGCGAATTCGGATGAAAAACGCGCTCAAGAACCCCAAAACACCGAACATTGGGGGTGCCGTTATATGGGAGCTATGCCTAAACGTGGACCGATATATCCCATCTTCGAACTTGACCTGCCTGCAGACAAAAGACAAACCTATGCAAAATTTCAGCACCCTACCTCAATTCTCTCAGAAGATAGCGTGATTATAACAGACGGACGGACATGGCTAGATAGTCTTAGAATTTTACCCTGATCAAGAATATATATACTTTATAGGGTCGGAAATGAATATTTCGACGAGTTACAAACGGAATGAGAAAACTAATATACCCTCCATTCTGTGGTAGAGGGTATAAAAATGAAATGAATTTTGAAGTACAAAAGATTTGTTTTTCAGGGTGCCTTACTATTTTACTTGGCAAAAATGCAAATTTTTGAAGTATTCATACTTCCACCTAATACCAGATTGATGTTCAAGTGTTTGGCATTCCCTAAATCGATTCAAGAGCGATATGGGTTGCTGTTATGTGAAGACGCTCCTATCAAAAAATGACCTTTTTTTCAATGCTACCAATTAATAGGTTATAATAGGAAAAGGTTCTAATTTGTGTGGAAGAAATATGATCCTCCCAAGCCAACCAAAACTATTATATTGGGGCTACTCTTTAAAGTGGACCAATTCCGTTAAAACCCTGTCATATTTCGATGTGTTATAAACGTAGTAAGAAACTTAATGTACACTCCACCTTATGGTGAATACTATTCGAATAATTTTGCAACCACAATATTAAGCGATTTTTGATATATCGTCCACAATCTTTGCACTTTCACACCTGTATACTGGTAAAATTGTAATGCAACCTCGGGATATCGTATATATCCATATTTTCAACTAGAAGACAACGAAAGTTTGCACCGAACTTAAGAACATCAGAGTCGTATGAAATATACAATGTTTTAATGATAACAACGAATGTGTTGAAAAAATCTTAAAACTTTGAAAAAGAGAGAAGAACTCTCAATATGTCGAGCATTTGCTTCAGTTACCAATCTTTAGAGACCAGAAGTGATATATTTCGTCGTTTACGAACGATTTGGAGACATATAGTATGGAGCGTATATTAACTTTGTCATTCCGTTTGTAACTCATCGAAACATTTATTTCCGACCCTATAAAGTATATTCGTGATCAGGGTAAAATTCTATGCCATGTCCGTCCGTCTGTTGTAATCACGCTATCTTCTGAAGGAATTGAGATAGATCGCCAAAATGTTGCATAGAGTCGTCTTTTGTCTGCAGGCAGGTCAAGTTCGAAGATGGGCTATATCGGCCCACGTTTAGGCATAGCCCCTATATAAGGGTACTGCCCAATTTTAAATAGAATTCTTTGGGATCTTTTTGGGTACCAAACATTTCCACTAAAAATATAAATATCGGTTCCCTTTTTCTGGTAGCCCCCATATAAAGAAACCCACCCAATTTACGGTATTTTAGGGGCTTTATGCTCGTTTTTAAACCGAATTCGCTGAAATTTGGTACAATGGGTGCCTATTGGATACCAAATTTCTCCACAAAAAATTATAAATATAGACCCATTTTTTCGGGTGGCTATAAGACATCCTCAAGTTTCGGTATGGTGGGGTTCTTGAACACGAATTCAATGTAATTTGGTATTTTGTAGTCGCATATGGTAACAAAACTTCCTATCAAAAATTATTAATATTCGCCCCATTTTAGGGGTAGTTCCCATATATCCCCCTTCTTATATTAAAATAGCGTAATAGCGTATTCTATCATAGTATAGGAGATAGTTGTTACGCGAAATAGTCAGTTTTACCCTAAAAATTGTGGAATTCTAAGACGATTTAGCCATCGGTTGTAATTATTCCGCTTTATAAGGAAATCGTGATAAAAAATCGAACCTGACGATAATGAAATATATCGGCCAGCATTTAGGCATTTCCCCCATATAATTATACCTCCTGAAGAAAATAATTGAGACACAAAACAAAAATATGGGGTTCGAAATTGACATATGTCGGCCATTAATTAGACATAGCCCTCATGTAATTATAACCCCAAATATTCGCTAATTGCTACTCTATTTAATCTAACTTTGTAATCTAGCATTAGTATCAGTCCACGCTTTGGAATTTTCATTAAAAACTTCTGAAATTTGTATTTGGTGTACATAATGGTTTACAAAAAACCGGTTTGTAGAATTATCGTTATAGGTTCATTTTTGGTATGTTCCCTATATTTTCATTTCAAGTATCTGTCAGTATACCTATGGCGGGGGTATTCTGCCCGGCCCTACTTAAGGCTTTTTCTCTTGTTTATATTAAAATATTTATCTGATTTGTTCCTCCGCTGTAATCATTTCATTTGCGGAGGATATCGAGATATGGTATGGTTCCATTATGAACTTTATATGAACTAAAGCCCGCATAGGCGGACCGATATTCCCCATTTGCGAACTTGAACTAAGTTTGGAAAAATTCTAAGCCATGTAGAATTATCGGTATAGGTTCATTTTTGGTATGTTCCCCATATTTTCATTTCAAGTATCTGTCAGTATACCTATGGCGGGGGTATCCAAAGTTCTGCCCGGCCGAATTAACGCTTTTTCACTTGTTTATATTAAAATATTTATCTGATTTGTTCCTCTGATGTAATCATTTCACTTGCGGAGGATATCGGGATATGGTATGGTTCCATTATGAACTTTATATGAACTAAAGCCCGCATAGGTGGACCGATATTCCCCATTTGCGAACTTGAACTAAGTTTGGAAGAAGAAATAAGATGGGGATGAAATCCAAATTTTTGGATGAAATCCAAATTTTCTGAAAGGGATTTGGTCTAACGATGAGGCATATTTTCACCGTGGCAAAGTGTATACCCCCTCATTAGCCCTAGCATAATATTATATTAATAATAATATTATATTAATAATATATTACCAAAACAAGCATTAGGCTTGAAGAAATCTTGTGAAATCTTTAGTAATAATTGTAGACAAGTCAAAATGGAACCCTCGTGATACAATTGCAATGAAATATTATCTTAAAGCTTATTCTTTCAATTGCACAATAAGCATACAAATGTAATATCATCTTAACTTGTGTGTATATAACCTTACTCTCAATATTTTTATAAGCTAATTCAAATTTTACTCTATTCAATTTTATTTTTACAGCTTATAGTTAAAATTATAGGAAAGAAGTGAAAAGCGTAAAGTTTATACAGCTTATAGTTAAAATTATAGGAAAGAAGTGAAAAGCTTAAAGTTCGGCCGGCCCGAACGGTACTAGAAATGAAAATATAGGGAAACATACCAAAAAGTGGATCTATACCAAAATTTCTACAAACCGATTATATAAACCTCAGCCTAATGGCTAATGAGGGTGTATATACTTTGACACGGTGAAAATGTGCCTCATCAAAATATTGGTTCTGGAACCCATGTTTCATTGGCTATAGTTCATATAAAGTTCATTATGGAACCATACGTTCTAGATTTTTATCTCGATATTCTCTGCCAGTGAAATGATTACAACGGAGTCTTAGAACAAAATCAAAAAACGCGGAACAAATCAGATAACTATTTTAAAATAAACAAGTTTAAAAGCGTTTAATTCGACAGGGCCGAACTTTGTATACCCTCCACCATAGGTATACTGATAGATATTTGAAATGAAAATATAGGGAACATACCAAAAAGTGAACCTATACCGATAATTCAACAAACCGGTTTATGTAAACCATTATGTACATCAAATACAAATTACAGCAATTTTTAATGACACCCCAAAGCGTGAACGCATGGTAGAATATACAACCCTAAAAATTCTGAAATTTCCTTAGAAAGCGAAATGATTACAGCCGATGGCTAAATCGTCTTAAAATTCCATAATTTGTAAGATAAAACTGACTGGTAGAACACGCCTATATTGTGACAACCCCACACACGGAACTAATCAGCTAACTATTTTTATATAAGAAGGGGGTTATATTGGAACTACCCCTACAAGGGGTGAATATTAATTATTTTTGGTAGGAAGATTTGTTACCATATGCGACTACGAAATTCCAAATTACTGTGAATTATGCGCTAAAGAACCCCAAAATACCGACAATTGAGGGTGTTTTATATGGGAAAAATGGGCCTATATTTATAAAATTTGGTACCCAATAAGAACCCATTGCACCAAATTTCAGCGAATTTGGTTTAAAATCGCGCTTAAACCTCCTAAAATACCGTAAACTGGGGGTACCGTAATATGGGGGCTACCAGAAAAAGTGGATCGATATTTATAATTCTTAGTGGAGACATTTCGTACCCAAAAAGAACTAAATGTAACAAATTTCAGCAAATTCGGTTGAAAAACGCGCTCAAGGACCCCAACATACAAAAAATGGACCTATATTTATAATTTTTAGTGGAAAAATTTGGTACCCAATAAGAACCCATTTTACCAAATTTCATCGAATTTGGTTTAAAAACGCGCTGATACCCCCCAAAATACCGTAAATTGGGGGTCCAAATAATATGGGGGCTACCAGAAAAAGTGGACCGATATTTATAATTCTTAGTTGGTACCCAAAAAGAACCAAATGTACCAAATTTCAGCAAATTCGATTGAAAAGCGCACTCATGAACCACAAAATATCGAAAATTGGGCGGTCCCCTTATATGGGGGCTACCCGAAAAAATTGACCTATATTTATAATTTTTAGTGGAGAAATTTGGTACCCAATAAGAACCCATTGTACTAAATTTCAGCGAATTCGGTTTAAGAACGCACTCAAGAACCCCAAAATATCGACAATTTTGCGGTCCTCTTATATGGGGGATACCCAAACAAAAAATGGACCTATATTTATAGTTTGTAGTGTAGAAATTTATTACCCAATAAGAACCCATTGTATCAAATTTCAGCGAATTCGGTTTAAAAACGCGCTTAATACCCCCCAAATACCGTAAATTTGGGGGTACCGTTATATGGGGGCTACCAAAAAAAGGTGAACCGATTTTTAGAATTTCAATACAGACATTTCGCACACAAAACGAAACCAATGTACTAAATTTCAGCCAATTCGGATGAAAAGCGCGCTCAAGATACCCAAAATATCGAAAATTGGGCGGTCCTCTTATATGGTGCCTGTGCCTAAACGTGGACCGATATAGCCCATCTTCGAACATGCAAAATTTTAGCTATCTATCTCAATTCCTTCAGAAGAAAACGTGATTATAACAGACGGACTGACTCGTCGGAATTCTCCCCGATAAATAACGATTTCCCCACCCGAATCACGGCTGGCGTCGGATCATATCCCTATCATTGTCACAGTGGAAAAATCGAGTGACTTCGTGGAACCTGATAAACGTTCATGCCAACTGGCATGGCTTCATGGATGAAATTGACAATAAAATCAGTCAACTGCAGCCCCCTTGTGTGCCAGGAAGGGAGAGAGGATACTCAGAACGATATTGCTCTGGTCTGCAAAACGTCTGGGAGAATTCCTAATTGGAGGCCATGTTACCCAAAATCCGCAGCACGTCTGGCAGATCAAAGGGACTTTTTACGTCAGACGTCACCAGATGACTCAATGATTCCTGATCTGACGGTAATCTTGTAAACCAGCACCGCAGAGAGATTTGGATGAGGCATCTTGATAATTGTGAAGCTGGTTCACATAAGCTTTGGGCTATAACTAAGAGTCTCAAGGGAGCCAAAATAAATGGAGGAAATGTAGCTGTAAGTTTCGATGGTAATGTTGTATCGGATTCCAAAAGATCCGAGCTAAAATTATGCCAGCAATTCGTAGAACATCCAGCAGAGCAGAATAAGGGCAAATGAACAGTCCTCAGGAGAGCAAAAAACTTTCAAAAGGAAGCTCTCCTACAATTCACGCCAGATGACATTAGCGCCATCATTCAAAAGGCTAAACCATTCAAAGCCTTAGGGCCTGACGGCATCTCGATGGTCATGCTCAAACATGTCGGCCCAGAAGCAAAGTGCTATAGCCCATCTTCGAACATGCAAAATTTTAGCTATCTATCTCAATTCCTTCAGAAGAAAACGTGATTATAACAGACGGACTGACTCGTCGGAATTCTCCCCGATAAATAACGATTTCCCCACCCGAATCACGGCTGGCGTCGGATCATATCCCTATCATTGTCACAGTGGAAAAATCGAGTGACTTCGTGGAACCTGATAAACGTTCATGCCAACTGGCATGGCTTCATGGATGAAATTGACAATAAAATCAGTCAACTGCAGCCCCCTTGTGTGCCAGGAAGGGAGAGAGGATACTCAGAACGATATTGCTCTGGTCTGCAAAACGTCTGGGAGAATTCCTAATTGGAGGCCATGTTACCCAAAATCCGCAGCACGTCTGGCAGATCAAAGGGACCTTTTACGTCAGACGTCACCAGATGACTCAATGATTCCTGATCTGACGGTAATCTTGTAAACCAGCACCGCAGAGAGATTTGGATGAGGCATCTTGATAATTGTGAAGCTGGTTCACATAAGCTTTGGGCTATAACTAAGAGTCTCAAGGGAGCCAAAATAAATGGAGGAAATGTCGCTGTAAGTTTCGATGGTAATGTTGTATCGGATGCCAAAAGATCCGAGCTAAAATTATGCCAGCAATTCGTAGAACATCCAGCAGAGCAGAATAAGGGCAAATGAACAGTCCTCAGGAGAGCAAAAAACTTTCAAAAGGAAGCTCTCCTACAATTCACGCCAGATGACATTAGCGCCATCATTCAAAAGGCTAAACCATTCAAAGCCTTAGGGCCTGACGGCATCTCGATGGTCATGCTCAAACATGTCGGCCCAGAAGCAAAGTGCTATTTAGTGATTACGGAGGTTTGGAAGCGGACAAATCTGCTAGCCGGGGGATTCATATCGACCTATCTCCCTTCTGTCACCACTAGCGAAGGTTTTGGAATCCCTCCTGCTACCATCAATGACGGAGAACCTAAAGCTGGAACAACATCAACATGGCTTCAGGAAATCTCACAGCACCACTACAGCCATAACAGATGTCGTTAATCACATTGCCAATGGTCTCAACAAGACAAGACCTGCCGAGCGGACAATTCTTGTGGCGTTCGACACAGTCGACCATGCCACCTTGATTAACGACATCCTTAACTCGACATTGCCAAACATAACCAAAAGATGGCTATGGAACTACATAAACGGTAAGCAGACATATGTTATATTTAGGAGACAGAAGTCGAAAAAAAATAAAAATGGGTGTCCCGAAAGAAGGTGTCATGTCGCCCTAGCTATTCAACTTCTATATTTCTAAATTCCCCTCCCCTCCAGATGGTATTAAACTCGCGTATGCTGACGACTGCTCGATCTTTGCATCTGGAGTAGATATAGTGGAGATCCAGGACAAAATCAACACCTACCTATCCTCGGTAGACGCATTTTTTAAGGGTAGAAACTTGCAGATTTCTCCATCTAAATCAACTGCCGCTTTATTTACATCGTGAACACAAGAGGTAAAGCGGCAACTAAACATATCGATCAGTGGCAGGACAAACGGTCCAGAATCCTAGAATACTAGGTATCACCTTCGATAGGCTCCTGACATTCTCAAGGCACATCCGGAAGGACATCAAGCGATACAGCAACGGCATCCAGGAAGTCATTCCATTCCGACATCAACCGATTGTAACTAGCTGCATCGCTGAGGGTCGGAAATGAATATTTCAATGAGTTACAAACGGAATGACAAAATTAATATACCCTCCATACTATGGTGGAGGGTATAAAAAGGGGGTTATATGGGGCTGTCCCATAAAGGGGGGCGAATATTAATAATTTCTGGTAGGGAGATTTGTTACCATATACGACTACAAAATACCAAATAAAAGAATTCTAAGACGATCTAGCCATGTTCGTCTGCCTGTTGCAATCATGCTATCTTCTGAAGGAATTGCATATGTTTGTCTTTTATCTGCAGGCAGGTCAAGTTCCCTTTTCAACCGAATTCCCTGAAATTTGGTACAATGGGTACCAAATTTCTCCACTAAAAATTATAAATTTTTTCGGGTAGCCCACATATAAGGGCACCACCAATTTTCGATATTTCGGGGGTTTTAAGTGCGTTTTTAAACCGAATTATAAATATAGGCCCATTTTTTCGGTTAGCCCCCAAATAAGACACCCTCAATTTTGGTATTTTGGGGTTATTGAGTGCGTTTTTAACCGAACTCTATGTAATTTGGTATTTTGGTAACAAATCTTCCTACCAAAAATGATTATATTAAAATAGTTAGTTATATTAAAATAGTTAGCTGATTAGTTCCGTGAGTAGGGGTTGTCCCCATATAGGCGTATTTTACCTTAGTATAGATCGTGATAAAAAAAATCTAACCTGACGATAATGAAACATATCGGCCAGCATTTAGGCATCTCCCCCATATAATTATACCTCCTGAAGGAAAGAATTGAGACTCAAAACAAAAATATTGGGTTCGAAATTGACATATATCGGTCTATAATTAGGCATAGCCCCCATATAATTATAACCCCAAATATTCGCTAATTGCTACACTGCACTATATTACTACACTGCACTATATTAGACTATTAGAGTCTGTTGTAATCATTTCACCTGCGGAAGAGATCGAGATAAAAAACTAGATGGGTCCCTAATGAACTTTATATGAACTATATCCCGCATTGAGGCCTAGCCCCTGTGTGGGCGGTACCAGAAGAAGTGGACAGATATTCCCCATCTTCGAACTGGCCAACAAAAGACGACCCTATTCAAAATCTCTGCACCCTATCTAAATTCCGTGAGAAAAGGTCCTATACATATAGGTCCACTTTTGTTGGTACCCTATAAAGTATATATATATTCTTGATTAGGGTAAAATGCTAAGACGATCAAGCCATGTCCGTCGGTCTGTCCGTTTGTTGTAATCACGCTATCTTCTGAAGGAGTTGAGATAGGGTGCTGAAATACTATTGTATTATATATTAAAATAGTTATCTAATTATTCCGAAATTTTGGGATATCGAGATAAAAAAAAATGGAACGTAAGGTTCGATAATGCACTACATATGAACTATAACCCGCATTTAGACCTAACCCCTCTCTGGGAGGGGTTAGGAGGGGACCGATATTTCCCATCTTCGAACTTGAACTAAGTTTGGAAGAAATAATAAGGTGGGCAATGTTTCGATGAAATCAAAATTTTCTGAAACAAAATTGGTCCAAAGAAACATGGGGTTTAGAACTAATATTTCGATGAGGCTTATTTTCAAAGTGTATACATCCTCATTAGCCATATGGCTGAGAGTGTAATTATCCATTAAAAATTTCTGAAATTTGTATCATGGTTTACATAATCGGTTTGTAGAAATGTCTGTATGAGTCAACTTTTTGGTATTTTCCCTATATTTTCATTTCAAGTACCAGTCAGTATATCTATGGCGGAGAGTATCCAACGCTTTTTCACTTGTTAATTTTTCGTAGTTATATATATATATATAGGGTTGGAAATGAATATTTCGATGAGTTACAAGCGGAATGACAAATTTAATATACCCTACATACAACGGTTATTAGTTAAAGAAATATAGAATTAAAAAAAAATTACAACTAGTAATAATAATAAGATTTATCAATAGTTAAACTTTTTAATATTTACGCTGCAGTGGAATTTAGCATTTCGTTGGGATTTTATTTAGTTCCTTAGAATTTATTGCTACATTGTTGGTTAAATTTCTTCTCATCAGAGCACAGTTACTTGACAAACGTACATGTTCGACAACTGGTTAGTGCCTTCCTTTCAAACTGCAAATTTCAACTCCAACAAAATACCATACTGCCCTATCTCTTTCTCCAGTATAATAAAATCCAATCATAGCCAGCTATTTGGGTCCCTATAAATTATATGTATTAGTGATTAGAGTAAAATTCTATGACGATGTAATCACGCTATCTTCTGAAGGAATTGAGATAGTGTGCAAAAATTTTGCAGAGGTTTGCCTTTTGTCTGCAGGCAGGTCAAGTTCGAAGATGGGATATATCGGTTCATAGCTCCCATATAACGGTACCCTCCACAAATCACGCTTTTTGGGGTAGTCCCCATATAACCCCCTTTTTATACCCTCCACCATAGTATGTAGGGCATATTAATTTTGTCACTCAACGAAATATTCATTTCCGACCCTATAAAGTATATATATATTCTTGATTAGGGTAAAATTCTAAGACAATCTAGCCATGTCCGTCGGTCTGACCGTCTGTATTAATCACGCTATCTTCTGAAGGAGATGAGATAGGGTGCTGAAATATTATGAGTCCACTTTTTGGTATTTTCCCTATATTTTCATTTCAAGTACCCCCATAAAGGGGGGCGAATATTAATAATTTCTGGTAGGGAGATTTGTTACCATATACGACTACAAAATACCAAATAAAAGAATTCTAAGACGATCTAGCCATGTTCGTCTGCCTGTTGCAATCATGCTATCTTCTGAAGGAATTGCATATGTTTGTCTTTTATCTGCAGGCAGGTCAAGTTCCCTTTTCAACCGAATTCCCTGAAATTTGGTACAATGGGTACCAAATTTCTCCACTAAAAATTATAAATTTTTTCAGGTAGCCCACATATAAGGGCACCACCAATTTTCGATATTTCGGGGGTTTTATGTGCGTTTTTAAACCGAATTATAAATATAGGCCCATTTTTTCGGTTAGCCCCCAAATAAGACACCCTCAATTTTGGTATTTTGGGGTTATTGAGTGCGTTTTTAACCGAACTATATGTAATTTGGTATTTTGGTAACAAATCTTCCTACCAAAAATGATTATATTAAAATAGTTAGTTATATTAAAATAGTTAGTTATATTAAAATAGTTAGCTGATTAGTTCCGTGAGTAGGGGTTGTCCCCATATAGGCGTATTTTACCATAGTATAGATCGTGATAAAAAAAATCTAACCTGACGATAATGAAACATATCGGCCAGCATTTAGGCATCTCCCCCATATAATTATACCTCCTGAAGGAAAGAATTGAGACTCAAAACAAAAATATTGGGTTCGAAATTGACATATATCGGTCTATAATTAGGCATAGCCCCCATATAATTATAACCCCAAATATTCGCTAATTGCTACACTGCACTATATTATCGGTATAGGTTCTCTTTTTGGTATGTTCCCTAAATTTTTATTTCAAGTATCTGTCAGTCAGTTCGTCAGTTCGGCCCGGTCAAACTTAACGCTTTTTCACTTGTTTATATTAAAATAGTTATCTGATTTATTCCACGTTTTGGGTTTGGTTCTTAGAGTCTGTTGTAATCATTTCACCTGCGGAAGAGATCGAGATAAAAAAACTAGATGGGTCCCTAATGAACTTTATATGAACTATATCCCGCATTGAGGCCTAGCCCCTGTGTGGGCGGTACCAGAAGAAGTGGACAGATATTCCCCATCTTCGAACTGGCCAACAAAAGACGACCCTATTCAAAATCTCTGCACCCTATCTAAATTCCGTGAGAAAAGGTCCTATACATATATGTCCACTTTTGTTGGTACCCTATAAAGTATATATATATTCTTGATTAGGGTAAAATGCTAAGACGATCAAGCCATGTCCGTCGGTCTGTCCGTTTGTTGTAATCACGCTATCTTCTGAAGGAGTTGAGATAGGGTGCTGAAATACTATTGTATTATATATTAAAATAGTTATCTAATTATTCCGAAATTTTGGGATATCGAGATAAAAAAAATAGAACGTAAGGTTCGATAATGCAATACATATGAACTATAACCCGCATTTAGACCTAACCCCTCTCTGGGAGGGGTTAGGAGGGGACCGATATTCCCCATCTTCGAACTTGAACTAAGTTTGGAAGAAATAATAAGGTGGGCAATGTTTCGATGAAATCAAAATTTTCTGAAACAAAATTGGTCCAAAGAAACATGGGGTTTAGAACTAATATTTCGATGAGGCTTATTTTCAAAGTGTATACATCCTCATTAGCCATATGGCTGAGAGTGTAATTATCCATTAAAAATTTCTGAAATTTGTATCATGGTTTACATAATCGGTTTGTAGAAATGTCTGTATGAGTCAACTTTTTGGTATTTTCCCTATATTTTCATTTCAAGTACCAGTCAGTATATCTATGGCGGAGAGTATCCAACGCTTTTTCACTTGTTAATTTTTCGTAGTTATATATATATATATATATATATATAGTTACAAGCGGAATGACAAATTTAATATACCCTACATACAACGGTTATTAGTTAAAGAAATATATATATATATAATAAGATTTATCAAAAGTTAAACTTTTTAATATTAACGCTGCAGTGGAATTTAGCATTTCGTTGGGATTTTATTTAGTTCCTTAGAATTTATTGCTACATTGTTGGTTAAATTTCTTCTCATCAGAGCACAGTTACTTGACAAACGTACATGTTCGACAACTGGTTAGTGCCTTCCTTTCAAACTGCAAATTTCAACTCCAACAAAATAGCATACTGCCCTATCTCTTTCTCCAGTATAATAAAATCCAATCATAGCCAGCTATTTGGGTCCCTATAAATTATATGTATTCGTGATTAGAGTAAAATTCTAAGACGATGTAATCACGCTATCTTCTGAAGGAATTGAGATAGTGTGCAAAAATTTTGCAGAGGTTTGCCTTTTGTCTGCAGGCAGGTCAAGTTCGAAGATGGGATATATCGGTTCATAGCTCCCATATAACGGTACCCTCCACAAATCACGCTTTTTGGGGTAGTCCCCATATAACCCCCTTTTTATTTTATGTAGGGCATATTAATTTTGTCACTCAACGAAATATTCATGACCCTATAAAGTATATATATATATATATATATATCGGTCTGACCGTCTGCATTAATCACGCTATCTTCTGAAGGAGTTGAGATAGGGTGCTGAAATATTATGAGTCCACTTTTTGGTATTTTCGCTATATTTTCATTTCTAGTACCTGTCAGTATATCTATGGTGGAGAGTATCCAACACTTTTTCACTTGTTATTTTTTTGTAGTTTTGTGTTGATATATATATATATATATATATAGGTTTGGAAATGAATATTTCGATGAGTTACAAACGGAATGACAAATTTAATATATTAAATTTAATATATTATTATTAGTTAAAGAAATAAAGAATTTAAAAAAATGACAACTAGTAATAATAATAAGATTTATCTTGGGATGATTTTGATCTCTATTAGTAATATAATGTGATCCATATATATCAACGTTATTTTTTCGAGTAGACTTTTATTTAGTTCCTTAGAATTTATTGCTACAAATTTAATATACCCTCCATACAATGGTTATTAGTTAAAGATATATAGAATTTAAAAAATTCACAACTAGCAATAATAATAAGATTTATCAATAGTTAAACTTTTTAATATTAACACTGCAGTGGAATTTAGCATTTCGTTGGGATGATTTTGATCTCTAATAGTAATATAATGTGATCCATATATATCAACGTTATTTTCGGGTATACTTTTATTTTCTTCTCATCAGAGCACAGTTGCTTGACAAACGTGCATGTTCGACAACTGGTTAGTCCCTTCCTTTCCAACTGCAAATTTCAACTCCACAAAAATAACATACTACCCTATCTCTTTCTCCAGTATAATAAGATCCAATCATAGCCAGCTATTTGGGTCCCTATAAATTATGTATATTCTTGATTAGAGTAAAATTCTAAGACGATGTAATCACGCTATCTTCTGAAGGAATTGAGATAGTGTGCTAAAAGCTTTGCATAGGTTTGTCTTTTGTCTGCAGGCAGGTCAAATTCGAAGATGGGATATATCAGTCCATAGCTCCCATATAAAGGTACCCCCCAAAAATCAGGCTTTTTGGGGTAGTACCCATTTAACCCCCTTTTTTATGCCCTCCACCATAGTATGGAGGGTATATTAATTTTGTTATTCCGTTTGTAACTCATCGAAATAATCATTTCCGACCGCATAAAGTATATATATTTTTGAAAACTGAAAGATTTAGCAAATAAAGAGCTGATTCAAGAAAACATTTGATTTGCGCCAAAATAAACAACAAACAAATGACGAACACAATTATTTGTATTGCATTTAATATTACAAATAAAATGAATAATAAAAGAAAAATTGATCTGGTATGTTGCCCGGGAACATTTAATCTCCCTGCATCAATACATTGCCCTCTATCTGCAACATGCCTAAAAATATATAAGGAATTAGTTTCTAATTTAATGAAACTTTGCATTACTTACGAATTTTCTTCCATTTTCTGAAATTAACTTCAATTTGAACTTTGCAAATTAAAAAAAAAAATATTTTAAATAATTTTTGTGTTTGGTCAGAAAACAGCTGGTCAGAAAATGGCTGAGTTGCAAAATCTTACTGAATAAAATTATTTCAGTAAACTCCAGCAACTTTGTTGTTGTTCAACTGTCAAACTTGCTCTCTCACTTGATTCTCTTTTACTGGATTTTGTGTAAACAGACAACATTTGGTAACAATTGTTACCAAATATCGAATTAACAGACAAAGCTACTATTGTATTATATATTAAAATAGTTATCTAATTTTTCCAAAATTTTGGGTTTGGTTCTAAGACTCTCTTGCAATCATTTCACCTGCGGAGGATATCGAGATAAAAAAAATAGAACGTAAGGTTCGATAATGCACTTCATATGAACTATAACCCGCATTTAGACCTAACCCCTCTCTGGGAGGGGTTAGGAGGGGACCGATATTCCCCATCTTCGAACTTGAACTAAGTTTGGAAGAACTAATAAGGTGGGCAAAGTTTCGATGAAATCAAAATTTTCTGAAACAAAATTGGTCCAAAGAAACAAGCGGTTTAGAACTAATAAACCCCTTGTATGGCTAGAGTATAATTATCAATTAAAAATTTCTGAAATTTGTATCAAGGTTTACATAATCAGTTTGTAGAAATGTCCCTATGTTTCCCTATAATTTTATTTCAAGTACCTGTCAGTATATCTATGGTGGAGAGTATCCAACGCTTTTTCACTTGTTACTTGTTCGTAGTTTTGTGTTGATATATATATATATATATATAGGGTTGGAAATGAATATTTTGATGAGTTACAAACGTTATGACAAATCTAATATACCCTCCATGCAACGGTTATTAGTTAAAGAAATATAGAATTTAAAAAATTGACAACTAGTAATAACAATAAGATTTATCAATAGTTAAACTTTTTAATATTAACACTGCAGTGGAATTTAGCATTTCGTTGGGATGATTTTGATCTCTAATAGTAATATAATGTGATCCATATATATCAACGTTATTTTCGTGTAGACTTTTATTTAGTTCCTTAGAATTTATTGCTACATCGTCAGAGCACAGTTACTTGACAAACGTGCATGTTCAACAACTGGTTAGTCCCTTTCTTTCCAACTGCAAATTTCAACTCCACAAAAATAGTATACAACCCTATCTCTTTCTCCAGTATAATTAAATCCAATCATAGCCAGCTATTTTGGTTCCGGAGTTTTCAAGGGCCAGGAATTCATCTTTACTGTAAAACTTAAAATTGAACACTAATTTATAATTTATAAAATAAATTAAATTTTTATAGAAATAAATAGCATGCTTCTGTATTCATTTGATTTTTAATTTTATTGTTTTTATAAAATAGTTTCTTCTTCATATTAAACATACAATAAATCGTTTGGTAAAAATATGTTTTAATTAGAATTTGTATTTATTATATTGACTTTTTCTGTGTATGTATTATTTCCATTGTACAAATTATCATTTCATAGCAATATAATGGGAGTATGTATCAGGGCATGGCATAATTATACAAGGACATGACATAGTTATACATTTAGACATATGATTCCATTCTTCATAATTTTTTTAGACGTTATTTTAATAATTACAAAATAATTTATATTCTGTAACATTTTAAAGTTTCCTGCCTTTATAATCTATAAATATAAGTTTAAAATGTATAGGCATATCCTGAGAACAATGTGAATAAAAAATTAAAATATCAATTTTATTGATTACAAGTTCATATTAAAAAATATGTTTATACAGTAGTTTTAGTTTATAGTCCACAACTTTAGTTGCAAAATTTTTGTGGACTATAAGCAAATTTGGACTATATCCGAATTTCGTTTTAAGTCCTTTAATGAACTGAATCCAGATATAATACTCGTCATAGACTATACACAACGTATGTACTCTTTCTTAAACTAAAATAAAAGTTAATAAATTTTCATATTCATATATTTATTTATTATTTATTTTAATTCAAATGATTTAAAAGCATATACAGTATTTTTCGGTTAATTGCACATAAAAATTTGCACAAGTTTTCGTTCAATTAACCGAGGAACCAATTATCCGAACCCGCTTAATTGAATAGTTTGTTCAATTACAGTAATCAGTTCCAATTATAGAACTACTAATGATTTAAAAATATCCAATGTTAAATACAAATTGCGCTTTCACGAAGTTTTTCCTTAGCAATACACATATGTTTTTAATTAGTAGATATGCTACCCAGCCTTTTTCACAAATTATGTCAAATATGTATGTAAAAAAATGGCAGAATATTTTTCAATTATTATTTTAATTAGTAGAGATGCTACGCAGCCTTTTTCACAAATTATGTCAAATATGTATGTAAAAAAATGGCAGATTATTTTTCAATTATTATTATGCAATATAAAAGGAAATTTATTTTTGATGACATGAATTTTGAACCAATTAAGCGGGAAAATCAATTAACAGGGTTTCATTATCCGAGAAAATTTACATGTATTTTCCTATGAAATATTTTTTGTCCCATCATGTGGTTCAATTAAGCGTGGAAACCAATTAACCGTAGGGTCAATTAACCGAAAAATACTGTAGTAATGGAGTTAAATTAAAAAGATTTTAAGTCTGTGGATGTTTAAATTATATATGAATTGTGAATTGTTCACGATTTTTGAAAGAATTTTGTAAACTTATTTTGTTTCTGTTTTAAGATATTTAGAACAAACTATTATATTTTTTCAAAAAAATTGTTTTATTCAATTTCTTATTTGAACAGAATCTAAAACTAAAATATATAAAGTATGGGTTATTTGCAAATAAAATCTTCCACAGTCTACATTTCATTCCATTTTCTTCATAGTAATAAAACACTTCTACCCATTTTTGCAACTTCTATGGATTTAGAAATTTTTTACATTTGTTAATGTTGCCCAAAATATAAATGCTATGACAATTTAAAATATATAATACTTAAGAAAAAATAATTTGTATGAAATTGGAGAAAAACTTGTCAGTAAATAGTACTGTTTTCCTTACATCCATTTTTGCCCTTTAAGCGTAATGTACTATAAGAAAAAATTCCTGTACATAGCATGTGTATATATATGTAATTATAAAAACAATTGCCCATACAAATTTAAAAGCTTTAGAAAATATACATATTCATTTTGTTAAAAAAATTCAACATGCGTATAATAGTGTGGAATTTATTTTTCATATTATTTGAAATTGAAATTGACCTTCTATATGTTATGGTACATGGTATAATAATAGAAGGTAACAGCAAGTGTTGTTGTACAAAAAACGATACAACAACCACATGGATATTTGTTGTTGTAAGTTCTACTAGTGTCAACTCATTTGACAGAAAAATGTAAACAAACAATCATCAAATTATTTTTATTTTGAAAATGAGATATTTTCGAATCCTCAAAATAAAAATTGAAAAACATGAATGAAAATCTATAAAATTTCTATTTCTATCGCTTCCAAATCTTTCCTATAATTGAGTCATTGCCACATATATGAAAATGCTGGGAATAGCGAGTTATTCCTTGAAGAAAGATTTGCTTCCTCAAACTTTCCCAGCAGGCAGATTGAGTAAATTGAATACAGGAGCACATTTAATAAAGAACAATTTCAAATTGTATGCGATCCCAATTTTCCTGTTGGGTGATTATTAAAAACATAATTTGTCAAATTCATATTGACACTAGTATTACGTTGGAATCAAATCAGCTGGGATTTTCTGTTACCTTTTATAATTGTACCATGGTCATAGTATAAGGATAAGACTAGACGAATTAGATTCATAATTAATATATTATGTCTGCATCCCGCAATTCTTCAATAATAGAAACCATCTCATTAGTAAAATCATCATTTCCTGATTGATGCAACTCCAGTAAAAACGTATTAATCTTTGAATTAATACGTTTGGATCATGCCAGTATACATATTCCAGTTTTGCAAGGATAACTCTCATTAGACCATCTCCACTATGTACACCGGCAATCAAATTTTTTATAATATTCTTATGTTTGTAGCCTTTGTTTGACTTTACTCGTCCATTAGGATTATAGTCCACTTTGTATGCATTTGAATACAATAAAATATTCTTATAAATCTCTAGTTCGGAAGTATCATAATTTTTTGGCTTTTGCCTGGCGTAAATGCCCAATGTTGGTTTCCAATGAAAATTTTTTCATTGTTCATTGTTAATGGTTTATCTTCAAATTTCCACTCTCCGTTTATATCTTTGTGTGGACCATATACAGTATCTAGTTTATTAATTTGATTAAAATATGAAATATTCATGTTATCCTCATCTGCATCATAATTTTCAGAATAAAATGTTTCGTCTCTCGTTTCATTATACTTATTAGGTTGATATTGTGTATAATCTAAACTGAAATCATCCACATATACCAGATGCGGTTTTATTTTGTTTAATTTCATGAATATAGCTCTTGTTGGAAGTACTAGCATGTGTATGTTTCATAGAAACATCTACCTTTTCAGTATTGTGTATCAAATACTTAAGAATATTTTCATCTATCTATTAGAACTAATTTTTGTAGTTCTTCTTTTATGGGTTTAAATGCTCTATTAAGTTCTGCCGTTTTTACATCCTCTCCCATTTTGATGCTTTGGATATTTTTCTTAAGTTCATTTCGGGAATGAACAAGTTTTTTTAACAAATGTTCGTTTTCCATGGCCTCTGTTATACTACTAACCCATGACATATTTATTAATATAAATAATAGTAATATAATTAATTTGCATAGAATCAATACCGAGTTTTTGGATTTTTCTCATTTTCGAAGGCTTATTTAATTTTCTTCCCCGTATTATAATAAAACTTATACGGCTTGATATCATAATTTCATCGCACAGTCCGAAGAAAAATAAATTTTGTCATTTTATGCGTATTTTTTCACATTTCAACCGCTGTAACTCAGCCAATCCTCAACCGATTTACCAATTATATATCTTGTTTGAAAGGAAAAGAAAAAGAAGTTATTCGAGTTTCAAATTGAAAATCCATGAGACCACGTTTTTCTCTATATTTACCGTTATAAAATTAATTTTCGAAGTGACCCAGAAAAAACTAAGGTATTTTCGTGTCCAGGGACTACACAGAATTGATACATTAGTACCCCTGAATAATTTTCGTGTCGCACAGTGTTATTGATCTTAAGCCTTCAATGTATGCTATACGAATGAGAGTGATTTTATTGCAATTTAGTTTTGCTTCAATACATCATATGAGAAGCGAGATTCTTATCTAGTA
Source organism: Musca vetustissima (assembly GCF_032173495.1). Lineage (NCBI taxonomy): Eukaryota > Metazoa > Arthropoda > Insecta > Diptera > Muscidae > Musca > Musca vetustissima. The sequence continues at coordinate 161,721 of NW_026876647.1, forward strand.
TGAGTTGTATAAAAGAGGTGCAAATATGATGTACATTTTTGCCTATTTACATAGTTTCCAGATAAGTTCAAATGATAAAGAAAACGTAAGTATTTATACTATAGAAAATAAAATAAATAAGTGGTATTCAGATAAAAATAAATACAAATAATTCAAAATAGAGATGACCTCTTTCAACAGAATTATTTTTTCTATTTAGATCAATAGGTGAAGCACATACATATGTTGAAATTTCGGTATAAAGCAAGAAACAACAGCAATAAGTTTGAAAAGACAAACTCATGCATTGTGAAGGGTTGTTTGAACAGGTTAATTCATGTACGCAATTCTGACAGCGAACTCAGGTTGTTCGAGTGCTCGTCAGAACATGACATAAGATACAATATGTAGAGTATTGTACAATATCAAAATATTCATAAGGAGCTTTATTGGTAGTTAAAAACGAATTTTCATGTAACATTTAATCATGATTTAAGAAACAATATTAAGAGTATTGTACAATATCAAAATATTCATAAAGAGCTTTATTGGTAGTTAAAAACGAATTTACATGTAACATTTAATCATGATTTAAAGCTGAATTTACCAAAATTTATCATACAAATTTAAATAATCATGCGGCAGGGTTTATTTTAAATCATGATCGAAATCATGATATTACTGGGATGCAACTCGGGTTTTTGTACGAAAAAAATGCAACTCTCTCACAATGTACCAAAATGTGCAAATTTTTTCACATGTTGTTTGTTTTTAAATTTAACGGTTGCCTAATACAAAAATTAAAGATCAAAGGAAAAAAATTATTTATAGAATTTTTGTGTATTTAGGTGGTTTTTTACTTTCCAAATGGTTGCAACATTGCAGAAACATTTCCATTGTTGTAATTCTTCTTTTTATTTTCAAATTGGAAACAAATATGTTTGGCACAATTTAATAATGATTGTATGTGTACTAACAAACATCAGCTGATAGGCATTTAGACCATGGTTAAAGGTATGTGTAAAGAATTGGGGCGTATTTCTGGATTTCGTTAATCGAGTCGATTTGAAATCGTATATGTAAATGTGCTTTAAGGGACCAGTTACTTAAGGTCTTATCAAAATACAAATTTGATATAGAAGATCCGTATTCAATAGAGGAACCCTTCCAAATTGTCCTAAATATATTTATACCTAATTTTGAAACCACTCGAAAAAACAAAATAACTGAAACAACGAAATAATTTATTTTGGGTCATGTCCCCAGACTAGTTCCGGAAACAAAACTAAAATGACGTGATAGGCTCATTTTTGACAAAGAATACACAGTTAAGGAAATAGCTCACAAATTCAAGAAAAATATTAAAGGAGAACCACTTACAGTTGTGACGTCGGAGCTTATGAGTATTAATCAATATAAAAAACTCCCAATCCCTGGAGAAATCTCCAGAAAGGGCTTCCATATCGGAAGGACAGTTACACGAGAGTGCAAAATGGAATGCTACCAGAGTAGCCGTGCAAGCAATGACCAAACTTTTTTCCATTGAAAGGGTCAAGTCCATTATGGATGCGGTCCAGTTCAACAATATGTACGAAGCTATTTGTATACATAACTATGACGAATGATTCTAATGAAGGTATGATTTTACCAACAAGATCAGAAGTTATACGAAGAAATGTAATTCTCGAATTGCTTTAACATTGCGCTTCATATCATATTCATTTTTGTACATTCATTTACGATTTTTATGTAGTTTTATTTAACTTGTGTTCATATATTTATGTAACTAATGCACTTTAAATAACTTTTTGGTTTGTTTATGTATTATATGTTTGTTGTTTGTTTTTTACGTTTGTATAAAAGATATTATAATAAATACATTTAGAGTTTGACGTCTTAAATTATTGTTTATATGTAAGGATAGAGGTGCCTTAGTAAAATTTCGGATAAGTATTAAAATTATATTGAAAACAAGTGGATACAAAACGAAAATATATATATATATATTATGATTTTGACTTAATATATTGATATTTTTAATATATTTAGGGCTATACCCGACACATTTTCTGAAAGTCTTTTCAAAGTCCTTTTCAATAAAAATGACGCTTACCTATGTTCAACATATTAAGTCAAAATTATTAAATATATACTTGCGTTTTGTATCCACTTGTTTTCAATAAACTGTTAATACTTATCCGAAATTTTACTAAGGCACCTCTATTCTTACTTATAAAAAATAATTTAAGACGTCAAATTCAAAATGTATTTCTAATGTATTTCTTATATATTTGTTATATGTACAATTTTGAACTTATAATAAAATATAAAACGCATGCAATAATACATAATAAAACATAAAAGCTTTAACAAATTAAAAACTTATTTAAAGTGCATTATTTAATAAATATATGAACACAAGTTAAATAACAATAAACAAAAAGCATAAATGATAAGATAAGTATAAAAATATGATATGAAGCGCAATGTTAAAGCATTCCGTGGATTAGATTTCGTCTCCATATTTATTCCACCATCATTAAGTTTTCCAGTAATAGTAAATATTATAAAATTATTAGTAAAATATTATAATTAGAAGATGATAAATATAACACAAATTGTATATACATATATTAAATAATTAGTAATTTTATGGTATATATGTGTTTTAAATTCTTAATTCTGTTAAACTGTATATCAATACTGTTATTCAGGCCGCAGCAAGACCAAATATGATTTGCGTCTTCGCTAAAAAAATTCGAATTTATGTTAACACCCATAAACCAAAACAAGCATTACTGTACGTTATCAAAAATTATCCTACACCAAAGGACGGATATGGTGCAAAGAGATTTATAGCTTTATTTTTAACTACTATCGTAGTTTTATAATATTGTTACGAATATAACTTTAGATTTAAGTTAATTTAGATGAATTCCGTTAATTTAAGAATTTTAATTAATAACGTAAATTTTTACTCGCAGTTTATTCGAATAACTTCACAACAACAACTACTGTATAGATTTTTCTACATCCTTCCATTTCCTCTTTCATTGTCTATTTTGTTGTTGACGTACAATTCTTGTTGAATGTCATCATTGATAATCGCTTAATTCCTCTTTCTTTGTTACTCCCTCGCCTGTATATGTGTTGTGGTTATTGTTCTGTTAAACTGTATATAAATACTGTTATTCAGGCCGCAGCAAGACCAAATATGATTTGCGTCTTCGCTAAAATAATTCGAATTTATGTTAACACCCATAAACCAAAACAAGCATTACTGTATGTTACCAAAAATTATCCTACACCAAAGGACGGATATGGTGCAAAGAGATTTATAGCTTTTTCTTTTAACTACTATCGTAGTTTTATAATATTGTTACGAATATAACTTTAGATTTAAGTTAATTTAGATGAATTCCGTTAATTTAAGAATTTGAATTAATAACGTAAATTTTTACTCGCAGTTTATTCGAATAACTTCACAACAACAACTACTGTATAGATTTTTCTTCATCCTTCCATTTCCTCTTTCATTGTCTATTTTGTTGTTGACGTACAATTCCTGTTAAATGTCATCATTGATAATCGCTTAATTCCTCTTTCTTTGTTACTCCCTCGCCTGTATATGTGTTGTGGTTATTGTTCACTCAATGTAAGTTTGTATGTGTTTGTTGCATTGGTAGATTGTTCGTAATCTAGGTGTTACCAGATCGTCTAGAAACTTCTGTAGCGACAGGCAAGGCTCATATAAATAGGGGAAATTGCAAGGCAGTTAATTAGTTGTAAATCAGATCGCGAATTGAAACAGTCAAGTAACGTAAAGCTGTAAAGTAACGTGCAAAGTAAAGTTGCGTTTTATTTGGTACGAACTGTATTGGGAAATAATACAACGTCTACACGGGATTAAGTAAAATCCAAGAACGTAACAATTGGCGTCGGAAGTGAGATTACGATAATACTACGATGAAGTTTAAGGATCTACGAGTGGAAGACTTGAAGAAAGAGCTCAATAAATTGGAGTTGTCCTCTACTGACAACAAGGCTGAACTACGAAAACGTCTGTTGGATGAGTTCGAGCGCCGTGGTATGAACATCGATACATATGAGTTTGACAGTAAGGATGAAGTGGATTTATCTGAAATGGGCGAATCCAACGGTGGGGAAGTCTCGTCAGTAGCTGCCAGGGGTGACGATTTCAGAGAAATGCTGGCTAAAATGTTTGAGGAAAATTCCAGAAGGAGCGAAGAAAACACGAGACGAATGTTCGAAAAGAATTCCAGAAAATTAGAAGAAAACACGAGACGAATGTTCGAAGAAAATTCCAGAAAGTTAGATGAAAATTCGAGAATAATGAACGAGAAACTCGAGAACATTAGAGAAGTTATTGGAAGGAGAGTGGAAACCGTGGAGGTCCAAATTAAAGAGTTGGATAAGAAAGTGCTGCTGATGTTATACAGAGTATTCCTGTCGCTTCTAGGAACAACTATGAAGATGTTATTGCTGCACTGGAACGTAAGTACGGTGGCGAACATAAACAAAACATCTACCTTATGAACTAAGGGGAAGAGTACAGAGCGCAAACGAGACGTTACAAGACTTTGCAGCGGAGGTGGAACGTTTGGTGCTAATGGCGTATCCAGGAGAGAATCACCCATTGCTGGACCGTATGAAAATCGAAACCTTTGTGAATGGCATACGTGACCCTGAGATTAAATGTGCAATATATGCGTCACCAAAAGCGTCGTTTGCCGAAACTGTGTCGTTTGCCCTTGCCCAAGAGACGGCCAGAATAATTGTTAAGCCCCAGACCCACAAGATTCGCCAACTGGAGACCGAAGGTTGCGAACCCAAATCTCTCGTTAACTCGATCAAGGACGCCATGAGGCAGGTAATAGAAGAAACAAAGTTAGTAGGGATGACTAAGCCCAGGATTAGATGCTACAACTGCGATAAAGCAGGTCATATTGCGCGCGAATGCAGAGCTAAGCGCAAACGATCCAGGTCATTGTCACCACCTTCAACGGAAGATGGTAGAAGAATGGCGCAACAGTCCACCAATGAGTCACCGTTTAACTCAATCGAGCCAGTCCAGCGGGGCATGAACTGTCTCCCATCGACGATGGCCCCACAATTTCCATAGCAATAGTACAACAGAAAAGTCACAACCTAACAACAACTGGGTACATCAATGGTGACAAGCGAGTTTTGACGTTAGATACTGGCGCATCAAAGTCCATCTTAAGATCAGATCTGGTAAAGGGAAAAATAACGCAACTTAATAGAGTCAGACTGCGCACAGCAACGGGGGAGCCCGCGTCAGTACACGGCAAGATTACCCTGAGACTAACTATTGCCAATAAATCGGAGAATAACGAGTTTATAGTTGCCGATATCGTAGACGAAGTGATAATAGGCGCAGATTTTATGATTGCCTTTGGTATCAATCTGGATATGGAAGAGCGTGTGAAATTCCGTTAAACGTGGGCTACGATGAAAGTACACCCATTAGTCGTCTGACAACGGACCATCCAGAGATAATATATATATATATATATATATATATTTGTTATATGTACAATTTTGAACTTATAATAAAATATAAAACGCATGCAATAATACATAATAAAACATAAAAGCTTTAACAAATTAAAAACTTATTTAAAGTTCATTATTTAATAAATATATGAACACAAGTTAAATAACAATAAACAAAAAGCATAAATGATAAGATAAGTATAAAAATATGATATGAAGCGCAATGTTTAAGCATTCCGTGGATTAGATTTCGTCTCCATATTTATTCCGCCATCATTAAGTTTTCCAGTAATAGTAAATATTATAAAATTATTAGTAAAATATTATAATTAGAAGATGATAAATATAACACAAATTGTATATACATATATTAAATAATTAGTAATTTTATGGTATATATGTGTTTTAAATTCTTAATTCTGTTAAACTGTATATCAATACTGTTATTCAGGCCGCAGCAAGACCAAATATGATTTGCGTCTTCGCTAAAAAAATTCGAATTTATGTTAACACCCATAAACCAAAACAAGCATTACTGTACGTTATCAAAAATTATCCTACACCAAAGGTCGGATATGGTGCAAAGAGATTTATAGCTTTAATTTTAACTACTATCGTAGTTTTATAATATTGTTACGAATATAACTTTAGATTTAAGTTAATTTAGATGAATTCCGTTAATTTAAGAATTTTAATTAATAACGTAAATTTTTACTCGCAGTTTATTCGAATAACTTCACAACAACAACTACTGTATAGATTTTTCTACATCCTTCCATTTCCTCTTTCATTGTCTATTTTGTTGTTGACGTACAATTCTTGTTGAATGTCATCATTGATAATCGCTTAATTCCTCTTTCTTTGTTACTCCCTCGCCTGTATATGTGTTGTGGTTATTGTTCTGTTAAACTGTATATAAATACTGTTATTCAGGCCGCAGCAAGACCAAATATGATTTGCGTCTTCGCTAAAATAATTCGAATTTATGTTAACACCCATAAACCAAAACAAGCATTACTGTATGTTACCAAAAATTATCCTACACCAAAGGACGGATATGGTGCAAAGAGATTTATAGCTTTTTCTTTTAACTACTATCGTAGTTTTATAATATTGTTACGAATATAACTTTAGATTTAAGTTAATTTAGATGAATTCCGTTAATTTAAGAATTTGAATTAATAACGTAAATTTTTACTCGCAGTTTATTCGAATAACTTCACAACAACAACTACTGTATAGATTTTTCTTCATCCTTCCATTTCCTCTTTCATTGTCTATTTTGTTGTTGACGTACAATTCCTGTTAAATGTCATCATTGATAATCGCTTAATTCCTCTTTCTTTGTTACTCCCTCGCCTGTATATGTGTTGTGGTTATTGTTCACTCAATGTAAGTTTGTATGTGTTTGTTGCATTGGTAGATTGTTCGTAATCTAGGTGTTACCAGATCGTCTAGAAACTTCTGTAGCGACAGGCAAGGCTCATATAAATAGGGGAAATTGCAAGGCAGTTAATTAGTTGTAAATCAGATCGCGAATTGAAACAGTCAAGTAACGTAAAGCTGTAAAGTAACGTGCAAAGTAAAGTTGCGTTTTATTTGGTACGAACTGTATTGGGAAATAATACAACGTCTACACGGGATTAAGTAAAATCCAAGAACGTAACAATTGGCGTCGGAAGTGAGATTACGATAATACTACGATGAAGTTTAAGGATCTACGAGTGGAAGACTTGAAGAAAGAGCTCAATAAATTGGAGTTGTCCTCTACTGACAACAAGGCTGAACTACGAAAACGTCTGTTGGATGAGTTCGAGCGCCGTGGTATGAACATCGATACATATGAGTTTGACAGTAAGGATGAAGTGGATTTATCTGAAATGGGCGAATCCAACGGTGGGGAAGTCTCGTCAGTAGCTGCCAGGGGTGACGATTTCAGAGAAATGCTGGCTAAAATGTTTGAGGAAAATTCCAGAAGGAGCGAAGAAAACACGAGACGAATGTTCGAAAAGAATTCCAGAAAATTAGAAGAAAACACGAGACGAATGTTCGAAGAAAATTCCAGAAAGTTAGATGAAAATTCGAGAATAATGAACGAGAAACTCGAGAACATTAGAGAAGTTATTGGAAGGAGAGTGGAAACCGTGGAGGTCCAAATTAAAGAGTTGGATAAGAAAGTGCTGCTGATGTTATACAGAGTATTCCTGTCGCTTCTAGGAACAACTATGAAGATGTTATTGCTGCACTGGAACGTAAGTACGGTGGCGAACATAAACAAAACATCTACCTTATGAACTAAGGGGAAGAGTACAGAGCGCAAACGAGACGTTACAAGACTTTGCAGCGGAGGTGGAACGTTTGGTGCTAATGGCGTATCCAGGAGAGAATCACCCATTGCTGGACCGTATGAAAATCGAAACCTTTGTGAATGGCATACGTGACCCTGAGATTAAATGTGCAATATATGCGTCACCAAAAGCGTCGTTTGCCGAAACTGTGTCGTTTGCCCTTGCCCAAGAGACGGCCGGAATAATTGTTAAGCCCCAGACCCACAAGATTCGCCAACTGGAGACCGAAGGTTGCGAACCCAAATCTCTCGTTAACTCGATCAAGGACGCCATGAGGCAGGTAATAGAAGAAACAAAGTTAGTAGGGATGACTAAGCCCAGGATTAGATGCTACAACTGCGATAAAGCAGGTCATATTGCGCGCGAATGCAGAGCTAAGCGCAAACGATCCAGGTCATTGTCACCACCTTCAACGGAAGATGGTAGAAGAATGGCGCAACAGTCCACCAATGAGTCACCGTTTAACTCAATCGAGCCAGTCCAGCGGGGCATGAACTGTCTCCCATCGACGATGGCCCCACAATCTCCATAGCAATAGTACAACAGAAAAGTCACAACCTAACAACAACTGGGTACATCAATGGTGACAAGCGAGTTTTGACGTTAGATACTGGCGCATCAAAGTCCATCTTAAGATCAGATCTGGTAAAGGGAAAAATAACGCAACTTAATAGAGTCAGACTGCGCACAGCAACGGGGGAGCCCGCGTCTGTACACGGCAAGATTACCCTGAGACTAACTATTGCCAATAAATCGGAGAATAACGAGTTTATAGTTGCCGATATCGTAGACGAAGTGATAATAGGCGCAGATTTTATGATTGCCTTTGGTATCAATCTGGATATGGAAGAGCGTGTGAAATTCCGTTAAACGTGGGCTACGATGAAAGTACACCCATTAGTCGTCTGACAACGGACCATCCAGAGATAATACCGCCCTGTGCCGAAGCAATAATATGGGTACCAATGAATGGAGATTGTGGAGCCGAGAAGTTGTGGGTGGTGGAACCAGCAGAAAACATAAACAGTAACATTCTAATAGCGAATGCCCTGGTGAAAAGCAACAAGGACGGATTGATTCCTGTTAGAGTTTTGAACCTTTCAAACAAGCAAGAGCAAATTTGACAATTTTCCGAAGTTGGACAATGCACACCAGCTGAAGCTGTAATTAATTTGGAAACTAGCACCGAAAAGCCAGCAGCCATGAAGAAGAAGCACCTCGACGGCTACGTAAAAGAGTGGACACACCAATTCTCACCTTCCGAGAGGAACAAGGCTAGGCAGCTATTATGGAAATATGCCTCTACCTTTGCGTTGACAAAAGAGCACCAAGGAAGAACATCAGTGGTGAAGCATGAAATCCATACATCAGACGCGAGACCCATTAAACAGCCTTCAAGAAGTGTTCCCCTGGCAAAAAGAGACGAGGTCCAGAAGCTGATAAGTGAAATGTCCATGGTGCTCCCCAGTGGTCTTGGTCAAGAAGAAAGACGGAAGCACCCGATTTTGTGTGAACTACCGAAAGTTGAATGATGTCACCAAGAAAGACAGCTATCCGCTCCCAAGAATCGATGACACATTGGACACATTAGCCGGGACGTCAAGGTTCTCCACCCTCGACCTGCAGAGTGGGTACTGGCAAGTAGAGATCGCCGAGAAAGATAAAGAGAAAACAGCGTTTGGCGTTAATGGGGGTCTCTGGCAGTTCAATGTCATGCCATTCGGACTCTGCAACGCCCCGGCTACATTTAAAAGGCTGATAGAGCGTGTGTTAAAAGGGCTGCAGAGGAAGTCGTGCCTCATATACCTGGATGACATCATAGTCATGGGACGCAACTTCGACGAACACATCAAGAACTTAAAGGATGTTCTACAGCAGCTTTCGTCTTCAGGCCTCAAGTTAAACCCAAAGAAGTGCAGTCTCATCCAACGAGAGGTGAAGTTCCTGTGGCACCACGTGACGCCGGAGGGCATATCGACGGATAAGGAGAAAATTCAAGCCCTCAGAGATTGGCCGCAGCCCCGAAATCTCCATGAGCTGTGAAGCTTTCTGGGTCTCTGCACCTACTACCGTCGATTTGTCCCAAATTTTGCCAACATCGCCGCCTGTCTACACCGCTTGACGCAAAAAGGCCAGAGTTTTCAGTGGGGCAACGACCAAGAAGAGGCATTCAGAAAGCTCAAAGACATGCTATGTAGAGCCCCCATTTTGGTATACCCTATACCTGGTGGCAAGTTTGCTCTGGACACAGACGCAAGTGCGTGCGTCATCAGTGGCGTCCTTTCCCAGGAAATCGACGGGCAGGAAAAAGTCATCGGGTACTACAGCCGGACATTATCGAAGCCTGAGAGGAATTACTGTGTGACGAGGAGAGAGCTGCTTGCTGTCCTTGAGAGCGTTAAACACTACCACAAATACCTATATGGCCAGCATTTTCTGCTGAGGACCGACCACGCTGCTCTCCAATGGTTGCTGCAGTTTAAGGAAGGTCAACTAGCCCGTTGGACTTAGAGGCTCCAGAGTTATGACTTCAGAATCGAGCACAGAAAAGGCGGAAAACACGGTAATGCTGATGCCCTGTCTCGTCGGCCATGCAAGGTAGAATGCAGGCATTGCTCAAAGGCTGAGTGTAAAGAGAATATCGTTGATGTCCGACTATTGCAGTTTGAGTCGGGTGAAGATTGGTCGACGGAACAAGGAGGTGATCCCATTCTGGGCAAAATAATTTCGGCCATAGAAACGGGCAAGTGACCTAGTCGCAAAGAAATTACCTCCGAAAGCCCTCTTTTAAAATCCTATTGGGCCCAGTGGGACAGTCTACTTATAATAAATGGTTGCTTATATCGCAAATGGGAAAGTGAGGACGGTAAATCTCACCGGAACTTGATCGTCGTCCCAGACTCCAAAATAAGAGATGTCTTGTCGGAGTTTCACGAGGGGGACATCTTGGCATAGCAAAAACCGCTGAAAAGGTAAAGCAGAGATTCTACTGGGTGGGCTGTCAAAAATCCATTGCCGACTGGATTGCCAATTGTTAAAGGTGCGTAAGAGCTAAAGGTCCAACACGGAAGAGTCGAGGCTACATGCAGCAGTATAATTCAGGAGCCCCTTTTGAAAGAATCGCAATGGATGTAGCTGGACCGTTCCCAATAAGCGACTCTGGGAACCCGTATGTCTTAGTGGTCATGGATTACTTCAGCAAATGGCCAGAGGTTTATGCTATCCCAAATCAAGAAGCCAGAACAATTGTGGATGTGTTCAGAAAAAAGTGGATTTGTCGCTATGGTGTTCCATCTGAGGTTCATTCCGATCAAGGTAGGAATTTCAAGGAAATGTGTGACTCCTACGAAATCAAGAAAACCAGAACGACGCCCCTACATCCACAATCAGATGGCATGGAGGAAAGATTCAATCGCACCCTGGAAGAACATCTACGGAAAGTGGTGGACAGTGGCCAACGAGACTGGGATGAGCATATTCCAAAGTTTTTACTGGCTTATAGATCGGACATTCATGATTCCACATCCCGGACCCCAGCCAAAGTTCTGTTCGGAAATGAATTAAAGCTACCTGGCGATTTGATATTCGGTGCTACCCCAAACGACGATGTGAACCAAGATGAAGACAGTCAAAACTCTTTTAGTAAAGTCCACGATGCAGTTCGCCATCGAATAAAAATGGTTAGCAACCGCATGAAGGCAAGGTACGATCGAGCGGCAAATACCGATGGGTTTCAAGAAGGGCAACGGGTACTATTGTTCAACCCACAACGAAAGAAAGGACTATGCCCCAAATTGCAAACGCACTGGGAAGGACCCTAAAAGATTGTCACGAAAATAAATGATGTGGTTTATCGCATCCAGAGGAACGACAGTCCCAGGTCGAAGATGAAAGTTGTACATTTGGAGCGGCTGGCCCCCTACGGAGTGGGATCTGTGCCTATTCGGGACGAAAAGGCTTAAGCGCGGGGCAATGTTACGAATATAATTTTAGATTTAAGTTAATTTAGATGAATTCCGTTAATTTAAGAATTTGAATTGTAACGTAAATCTACGCAGTTTATTAGAATAACTTCACAACAACAACTACTGTATAGATTTTTCTACATCCTTCCATTTCCTCTTTCATTGTCTATTTTGTTGTTGACGTACAATTCTTGTTAAACGTCATCATTGATGATCTCTTAATTCCTCCTTCTTTGTTACTCCCTCGCCTGTATATGTGTTGCTGTTATTGTTCACTCAATGTAAGTTTGTATGTGTTTGTTTCATTGGTAGATTGTTCGTAATCTAGGTGTTACCAGATCGTCTAGAAACTTCTGTAGCGACAGGCAAGGCTCATATAAATAGGGGAAATTGCAAGGCATTTAGTTAGTTGTAAATCAGATCGCGAATTGAAACAGTCAAGTAACGTAAAGCTGTGAAGTAACGTGCAAAGTATAGTTGTGTCAATAAACTCATTGTAATAATCGTAATCAAAAAAGAACCCGCGTTTTACTTGGTACGAACTGTATTGGGAAATAAAACAACGTCTACACGGGATTAAGTAAAATCCAAGAACGGAACAATATACCAGCGGGACCGGAAAACGTTGTCTTGCATAGCAATATTGTTGTTTAGATCAGAGGGGCTCCGCCGATAAGAATCGGTGCGCCGAATGCGTCGAGCAGTGTACCGTAGGGGAGGGGGTGTACGTAGCGCAGTTTGCCGTAAAGTAAAAGAAAATAATAAAAACACAATCGTTTTCTTAGTAATAATTCAATGTTTATTGATAGGTTGGTTGAGTAGTGGTAAACAATATTACCTTTTGGCAACGATAAGCCTCGGCGCAACGATATGCGTGTTGTCTGTCCGAATGACAGTATGGTACTCCTTGATGCTTAGAGTAGGCGGCAAAACAAGTGACAAATAATTATTAGTGAAAACGTCAAAAACGCTAACCCAAGTTTGCAATAAACCGTAGCGCATACATTTTAACTAATAATTGAAGATCACAACAGGGGTCAATAAAAAGTATTATTTTTATACAAATCTAAATTAAACAACAATAGCCCAATATTAAGTTAGTTTTTCTACACTTTACGATTTGAGATAGTGCTCTGAAATTCGCACATATGGGGAATTACAAAAATCTTTTAAATTCCTTGACACTGAGGTTTGCAAGGTTATACAGTATTCCCCACTTAATTACCTTCACGCTTAATTACCTTCCACGGTTAATTACTCCAATTTCAGAATACCCAGTTATTTTCAGTACAATCCCTTACAAAATTGCACGTTTAATTACCCCTTTTTAAATACCCATTTCATTTATTTGCCCTTAAATAACCTACCCCAAAGTAACCGTACCTTTAAATCTGTCCCATGTTATTACCCAATGTATTTTTTTAATTCTGGCAACTTCCCTTAAAATGGCTTACATGTACATAAATTTTATTGTTTGGAAAGTTTTCGTGAAATGCCTCCCAGAAATACATCTTTGTTAATCAAACAAAAGCTCCAGTTAATATCTCTGGCAAAAAAGAAAGAAAAAACAAAACACCAGTTGGCGATTGAATTTAAATGTGACATTTCAACATTCAATCGGATTATTAGAAATGAACATAAAATGTGTGCCATTGCCGAGGCAAGCAAAAATGTAAATGTTAAACGGTGCCGAACATCTAAACATGCTGATGTGGAAAAGGCTCTAGTCATATGGTTCGATCAAATGCGTTTAAAAAATCCTGTTATTTCAAGTGAAATGGTGCTCAATAAAGCAAAAGAATTTGCAATTAAGATTGATTCTGGTTTTGAGCCAAACAAAGGCTGGCTGTGGAGATGGCAGAAAAGAGAAAATATTAATTTCAAGAAGATACATGGAGAATCAAAAGAAAATGATAAAGAAAGTGCTGAAACTTACTTGGAAAGCAGAAAATTTTTGGAAATTCTACAAAGTTACGAACCAGAAAACATATTTAATGCAGATGAGAGTGGTCTGTTTTATAAAGTTTTGCCAAATGGAACATTGGCTCGTTCTGGAGATGAAGTGAAAGGTGGCAAATCTCAAAAGCAGAGACTTACCCTCTTATTTTTTTGCAATTCTCTAGGAACATATAAGAAGGTAATTGCCATTGGAAAGTTTCGTAACCCTCGATGCTTCAAATCCTGCAAAGATCTCCCTGTAACCTACTTCTCCAACAAAAATGATTGGATGACTTCTTCGTTGTGGATTTCGATTTTACAAAAACTCGATACCGAAATGTGTAACCAAAAGAGGAAAATTGTTTTATTCGTAGATAATGCGTCGTGCCATAAAACTACGCAAGAGTTTCAAAACATAAATGTACAATTTTTACCACCAAATACAACGGCATTGATTCAGCCTCTCGACCAAGGTATAATCCATTCTTTTAAGTCGCATTACCGTCAAATTATAATTCGAAAGCAATTAGTTGCTCTGGAAAAGGGTCTGCAATTGCATGATTTTACGAAATCAATTACCATTTTGGATGCTTTATATTACATCAAACGAGCTTGGTGGCTTGTCAAAAAAGAAACGATTACCAATTGCTTTCGTAAGGTTCGTATATTTTCCAGTTTTTTTGGCATATTTTCTCTCCATAGTGCCACTTTATTTTCAGAGTGGGTTCGCAATGAACAGAAATGAGGAGGAAATTGACGTGGATGGAGAACAATTTGTAGATAATACGATCTTACCATGCAATTTGGACGAATATATTAATTGTGACCAAAATATACAATGTTATGGTATGTTAACCGATGACGAAATCATTGAGGAGATAAATGAAAATTCCGAAACAGTTGAAGATGAGCCGATCAATGAAATACCAGTTTCAACGCCAGCCTTTAAAGAGGCTTTACTGGCAATTGACGTTCTTCGTCGTTATACCAGAAGCAACAATTTTGATTCTGATGAAATTGAAAATATAGAATCAAAATTTTTGAAAAAGGAATTTTCAAATATGAACCAAACCAAATTGGCAATTACTTCAAATAAGAGTTAATCACTATACGAATATTAATGAATTATTTTTGTTTACATACTTTTTTAGTTACTTTTCTGTGATATGAATTGATACTCAATAAAATTCTTTTGTTTGTGCCTTAAATTATTGTTTCATTCTCGTGCTCCCCGAATAATTGCCTTAGCGGGGTACTTAGCCAGTGTCCACCGATATTTACCCTTGCTGGGTAATTAACCACGGATAATTATCCTAGCGAGGTAATTAACCGTGCTCACTTAATTACCTTCCACGGATAATTACCCAAAAATCTCGAAATTTTCACTGAGGTAATTAAGCGGGGAATACTGTAAGTCGCGAAATATGAACATATTGCATATAATTTAAATTCATTTCTATAAAATGAAGTGTTCTTGTCAAAATCTTAAAACATTGGTAATGAATAATAAGTTTGGTGGAAGCTGTGATGGTGGTAATGTAAAACAAGTGAAAAAGCGTTAAGTTCGCCCGGAAAAACTTTGAATACCCTCCACCATAGTTATACTGACTGACACATGCAATGAAAATATAGGGAACATACCAAAAAGTGGGCATATACCAATAATTCTAAAAACCGATTTATGAAAACCATTATGTACACCTAATTTCCTAATTTCCTTTTTTTCCTAAAATCTGTGAGATCCAAAAAGTGGACTGATACTGCTAACGCGTGGTAGAGTATAAAATCCTCAAACTGTTGTAATCTAGATTACAAAGTTATATGAGACTATACCAATATTGATTACATAGTGTAGGAAATAGTGAATATTTGGGAATATTATTATATGAGGGCTATGCCTAATTAATGACCGGTATATGTCAATTTTGAACCAAATATTTTAATTGTTTATCTCAATTCTTTCCTTCAGGAGGTATCACTATATTGAGGAGATGCCTAAATGTCTGCCGATATATTTCATTATCATCATGTTTGAGTTTTTTATCTCAATATCTGATTCTATCACAACAGATGGCTAAATAGTCTTTGTAGGGTAAAAATTGACTATTCCCCGTAACGACTACCCCACCCCAACACACGAAACAAATCAGATAACTATTTTAATATAAAAAAGGGGCTTATATGCGGACTACCCCTAAAAAAGGATGAATATCAATAATTTTTGGTGGGGAGATTTGTAACCATATACAAAATACCAAATTTCAGCGAATTTGGTTGAAAAACGCGCTCAAGAACTTCAAAATATCGAAAATTGGGGGTACCCTTATATGGGGCTACCCGAAAAAATTGACCTATATTTATAATTTTTTGTGGAGAGATTTGCTACCTAAAAAGAACTCAAATTACTAAATTACCCTTATATGGGGGCTACCAGAAAAAGTGGACCTATATTTATAATATTTAGTGGGGAAATTTGGTACCCAATGAGAACCCAATGTACCAAATTTCAGCTCTCAAAAACCCTAAAATACCGAAAATTGGGGGGTACTTTTATATGGGGGCTATCCGAAAAAAATTACATATTTTTATAATTTTTTTGTGGAGAGATTTGGTACCTATTAAGAACTCAAAATACTAAATTACAGCCAATTCGGTGGAAAAATATGATCAAAACCCCCAAAATTCTGAAAATTGGGAGGTACCGTTATATGGGGGCTACCAGAAAAAGTGGACCTATATTTATAATTTTTAGTGGAGACATTTAGTGCCCAATAGGAACTCAATGTACAAAATTTCAGCGTATTCGGTTGAAAAAACTCGCTCAAGAACTCCAAGAAACCGAAAATTGGGAGGTACTGTTATATGGGAGCTATGCCCAAACGTGGACCGATATATCCCATCTTCAAACTTGACCTGCCTGCAGGCAAGAGAAAAACCTATGCAAATTTTAGCACTCTATCTCAATTCCTTCAGAAGATAGCGTGATTACAACAGACGGACATGGCTAGATCTTCTTAGAATTTTACCCTGATCAAGAATATATATACTTTATAGGGTCGGAAATGAATATTTCGAAGAGTTACAAACGGAATGACAAAATTAATATACCCTCCATACTATGGTGGAGGGTATAAAAATGGGTGAAAATGTGTTGAAGACAACGAGTTTTTTGTGTTCTTTCCTGATTTGTGGCTAAAAAACAAGTTTTTTTTGTGTTCGTTCCTGATTTGTGGCTAAACTACACAACGCACGCACATGTGAGCAGTGACTAAGTTGCAGAATACCCCATGGACAATATGATTCTAATGTATGATTTTTCGATATATTCACTGCATCCACCCTAAAAGGATGCTGACATTTTGAAGCCGGATTTTCGGTGTTTTTTTTTTTTTTTGAATTTTGAATTTTTTACGTGCCGGATCTAATGAGCCCATCCATGTTCAATTCCGTCCAATAAAACGGCGGATATAGGTACCTTGAATGTGGGAAAAACTGCAAAAACTTATTTTGACAAGTTCGCGTAAATAATCGCGTTTTTCTTCGAATTTTCTTGTGTTATGATATTCGCGAATCCGTGTGAAAAAATAGGTCAAAATATATCGATACGCGAATAATATGCGTTTTTTATCCAAAATGGATTGTGGAGGCACATCCGCGATTCTTAACCGATCCTTTTAAAATAGGTGTCCTCTTGTGTATTTTTATAGGAGATTACTGAAATCGGATGCCCATAAAAATCGTATGCACGTTGCGTTATTTTTAGCCATTTTTAGGGTTTTTGCATAGTAAAGTGCATCGAGCGGCTCACTTTGACCGCTAAATTAAACATCGAAAAATTCATAATTATTGAAAGACATTGATTCGGTTTATACGAAAACCGCATGCGCATCAACTGTTTTCAACTAATACGCGAATTGCATGCTTTTAAATATTGATAGTTTTTATGTATTGTAACTGCAATATATTTAGTCATTTTTACCGTCGAAACTGTTATCAGCTTAATATACCGATATTTAACAATCATCTAAAAGAATTTGAAGAAAAAAGCGTCGCATATTTTAGAAGATTAAGGCAAAACCGTATTCCCTTAACCATACTAAAAAAATCGAAAATTCAAAAAACATTTCGATTTAATTAAAATATTAATTTATTTTATTTCAGATATCTTCATGTTCCTATTTGTTTTTCGCGACAATTTAACCGTAATTAAATGTGATTTGACAAGTATGCAAAGAAAACAAATGTGTTTAACCATTTGTGAAACAATTCGCGAATTACAACAAATAGGAATTAATTTAATTTATATTTGTAATACAAGATTTAAAATCACTATAACTTTTGTGCGCATATTTTTCTTAACCTATGTACCAAAAAAATATTTTGGATGATCATTGAGTAGAAAATGTTCGTAACAAAATTTGCCCAAGCTTCCGAAAAGACTTCATATGATAACATTCCACATTATACGATCCTTTAGAGATTTGGGCACTTTTTTTTTGTAGCATGAATCCTACTAAATTTTGTCAATATTGGCCCACTCTTCTATATTTTTGGTGGCTTAGTCTACTTGGTTGAAGTTGGCTTTAATTTTATATTTTAGATGATCCATGAGTACAAAATTATCAATATTGGTCGAAGATTCTGGGTAACACTCATCTAATGGTATCCCCCATAATTTCTCATGTGGTGTCAAATTTTCCTACCTAAAATTAATATATCTCCACTCCCATTGTAGTAGCTAAAATATGTCATTCCGGGATATTGGGGTGGTGTGAGTCTCATTTTTGCGAAAAATTATCTATTTAGGTCCAAGTTTTGATATGGCTACATACAGGTCTTGCCCCATTTTCCTTTTCCAACCTGAGAGTTATCGGTAGTTTGCATGTAAAATTCGAATAGGTAACATCGGACGGAGATTTTGGTATATCCTTCAAATTGCTGTTTTTTTTTTTTCTAAGTTGTTCTCCTTCCAGCTGACGTTAATGATAGACTTTTGGAAAAAAATATATCGTATATTATTTTTCTCTCTGATACACATTTTTGGTATCGCATATATGGGAGTTGTTCTGTTTATAAGTTCAACGATATTGAAAATGATTAGGCATATAACCACCTGATTTGATATTTCCCGTGCCATATCAACGTTTCAGGTACTTTAAGGAACAACATGTTCCTATTATTATTATTTTAAAACAAATTAATCTGGGACATGGATCTTAGAATCCGACTACCCTGAATGGGCATGAACTCGATTCTGATTTTCCATCCTTGCATTAGTCCCAAAATGTACTGCATTCTACAATGACCGCGTGTACATTCAATGATATACATCTCAAATTTTTTTGTTTTCCCAAAAAGGTTTCAATCCAATTGAAAAAAATTAAATATTTTGAAAAATTTCAATAATTGAGAAATGTGGAAATGCAAGTAGGCTGCATAATAATTTTTGAAAAATTTTCGCGGTTTTAGATATTTTCTCACCTTTTAAACCTTCCCTAGACCTCCGCGAACATTTCAAGACTAAGATCAGATAAATCCATTCAGCCGTTCCCAAGTTTTTGCGAGACTAACGAACAGCAATTTATATATATATATATATAAATTATTTTCGAATTGGCTATAACAAATTACTGCCGTTCATATCAACAGTTATCAATGTTGATCATTTTTTTACGATAGCTCCCATATAACGGTACATTTTTAAGTATTTTAAGGATTTCTGGTGCAGTTTTAAACCGCTTAAATTTGCATTTTCAATTGCCCCAAATATATAACAATTGAACCATGAAATTTAAATTTTCCAATTCTACTAATTCGTAACATACGTATATAAATTTAATAAAATATTCAGTAGTGTTGGCGGGTTATTTGGGTACCGTTTGTATTTTGTTTTTGCAAAATAGTCAGGCTGAATCCCAGTTTTGATGTTTTTATTAAACAAACTATATATTAGTGGGAAAAGGTATGGCATTGTTCACCAAAGAGTAAGGCAGGGATGACTATAGTTTCGGATCTCGCCACTGATCCTCATCAGTTCCCTTAGTTTTTTGTTGCAGATATTCTCCATAGAAGTTATTAATAATTATTACAAAAAACATTTTATGCCCAAATGTCTCTTGTAACAAAGCGAAGTACTTAGCTGACTTCGAGATTAACAGGACATTTGTAAACAAGTCCACACTTTTTCCATTCTCATTCACTTTAATTCGTTGGTCAGCTAAGTACTTTGTTACAAGAGACATTTAGGTGACGAGATCCGAAACTATAGTCTTCCCTGCCTTAACACTTGGTGAACTAGAAATTGCCCCAAATATCTAACAATTGAACCATGAAACGCATGAAGACAAAAGTCGTTTTCTATCGAATGAAAATAGTTGAAATTTAAGTTTTCCAATTTTACTAATACCTAATTTAATATACAAATTTAATATACAAATTTAATAATTTTAAAAAATAGCCATGAAAAATAATTTTTCCACATATTATCTTGTGCATATGAAAATATGCAAAAAACAAAAAAAGATGAGTTCTTCAATTATTTCTAGTAATGTATAACGACTTTGTGTCCAATTGATTAATTATTAAAAAAAAAACATGCAAAAACCGAGGTCTACTTTTCATAAACTTTAGCATAATTTATGAAATGCTTAAATGTGAAGTAATGCTTTAAATAATGATATGTTAATATTTTTCATGAACATTTTTCTAGCCGCCAAAGATTATTCTATATTCTTGTAGTGGACTGTAGTATTGTCATTGGTGTCATCATTTTCTATATTCCTGCATCCTATAGATGTTTCAAGGCGCGTTTAGACTATAACTTTTATCGTGATAATATGCATTATCTCGATTTAATTGCTAAATTTCGTACCTCGATTTACAAATCGAGTCGATTTAGAAGGCATAGTCTAAACGCGCTTTCAGACGATATTGGATTTACTGCAATTGCCCATTTATCGACCAATATCCGGGGCTGTCTTTATCTTCACTTTTTCAATTTTCCATTTATCATGTGCGGCCTCAATGCTGATATCGCGTTGTTTTTGGAAGAGTTGTAGTGAAAATGGTGCTTGTTGCAAAGTAGCCATCCTATCCGGGTTCGTTGCGTTGTATTATTTTGGTGGACACGTTCCAGTGGCTGTTTGTGTAACAGTTTGTTGTTGCATTGGTGGTAAGTCTGTCACTGTTCAGCAGGAACTACACTGCCACCTATTGTGTCGCCTACAGGCCGAAGTTTGTGGATTCCCAAACCGATGTTTAATTCTTTTAATTATTAATCATTCTAATGGGTTTTGCGGTAATGGAATTATGATGAAATAAAACTAGTTTTATTTCATATTTGATTAGCCGAACCCGTGGCGCTTCGCTGCCCCTACTAAAGTAATTGACATATTATTTAGTTTAAAAGCTACTATTTTGTGCTATTTGACCCTTCCGCCAAACTTACTGCAACATTAGGTTGAAAATGGTTAAATATGTATTGATAGGAAATATATAGGTATTCTAGTAGCCTCAAATTCAAACATTATTGTTCGACTTTAGACATTTCGTAGCGTATAATATGGTAGAAGCAGGCTAATGTATTAGAATATTTGATTCGATTCAATAGATTAAAATATTGTGGTAATATTGAAAACAAATTTGGCTTGAAGTGTCTTAATCAGTTGTAGTAGTAGCACACACAAATATATTTTCTTCACTATTCACATGTTGTTCATTAATCGTTCAAACACTAATACAATCCTTCATTTCCACCAACCATTATATCTGTATTCTCAGCTGTTTCCCATATGGTTGGCATGCATTTCTCTGTCTGAATAATATAGCATAGATCCCTGATGTATAATCCTAGTTAAATCTGGATTTTGTATCTTTAATTGTTTCATTGTCTAAAAAGGTTTTTAAAAGAATGCATTGCCGAACCTAAATGGATTATTGGTCTTAGCTGTATATATCTTAGTATTTTTAAGAAACCTGGATCTAATTAGTCAGTCGTTTCATCTATACAGCCATATCCGTTTGGTCAACTAAACTTAATTTCTGGTAATGGACACATTTTGGTAACCCACCAAAGATTTCTGTTTTTTAAAACTTTGAATCCGCATTTCGATTTTAAATTTATCTCATGTATTGCTGATGCATACTTTTATTGAATTCATAGTAATTTTCTCCAATAATGGTAGAATTATTGAAATTAAAACAAATTTCAAAATTTAAATGCTTTTTTAAACTGACAAAATGTAAAAATTATAATGTCAATAATTTTTTTCATTTTACACAATTTTTATTCCAATATGTGATGATAATGGAGAGATGAAAAGCAGCAGACGTTAATGTAATTTCTGAATTGGTGGTTATTATCATTACTGATAATGTCATAATAGGACCAAAAATTATGAGTTGAAAGTTCTTTATTTGGACCAATTTGTTGACTTCCTGGTCGTTTAAGATTGGATCTGTATTATTGGAGCCGATTTATTCAAGATATTCAGATAAATGCATAGAAAACCAATATTAGTTCAGAGTTTTGACATCCCGGAATTTTTGATGTTTATCTTGCCTATCTTACTTCAATGCGATGACATGACTGACTGCGAAAGTCTATTCAGCGATTTTTTTGTCTATTTCATATGTATAAATAGATGTAATGCAGTGGGAGTACATTACCGCCATTTTCCCACGGATGATACGTATTTGTGAGGAAGATAGTCAGAGAAATTTTGAAGTGGAAGTGGACAGATTTTGAAGACGGTATCTATAACCGTTCTTAAGATATATCCATATTACATGTTCAGAAATTTTGAGGTATGTTCACTATTGATGATATAACTCTTCATCCACGCGGAATTTTTAAACTCTATCTAGCCTATGTTACTTTCAGGGCATGTCATGACATTCTGTGTAAATCTCATTAATATCTGTTCAGGGGTTTTTGCGTCTATCGGTAACATACAAACAAACTAATTTTGTTCTATTTGATATATATAGATTGGTGTTTCGTTGGCTTTTTCCAACATTATCATTGTATTTTTTTCCTTTTTTTATTATTATTTATTAACAAACTCCACAACTTGAACAGGATAAAATTAACAAACATTAAATACATAAAATCGCAGTGAGTACCAGAAAGAATGGATCAATAATCCCAACATCGAGCATGATATAGATATTGGTAAAAATATTAGTGATTAATTTGAAATATAATTCAACTTGAATTAAAGTAAATTGTACCCCCATCGTTAGATTTTGCTAACTACCTTTGTATACGTCTTTGAGTATTTCGTACTAAAGACAAAAGACTGTAGCAAAATCTAACGAGTAGCTATGCCTAAGCGCCGCTCTGTGACATCTTAGCTTTTAATTACTCTTGTTCTTTGGTTCACGACCAAAAAGCATCAAATCCCACACCCTATAGAAAAGGTAATTATATTGTTCCACGAAAATTATCAATAAAACAACCAAATCTACGTTTGGTAAAAAATTCTAAACAATTGTATTTTTATTTCTATTTATTTTCATATTTTGCATGAACGCACACATTGGTCCGTTCGAGCCGGATTCTAAAATTAAGCTCCAAACCTTTACAAGGAAAACATACAACGACACCGTCGTCGCAAACATTGGTCCAATCGAGACGGATTGTTTTTGACAAAAACAAACCCGTCTCCTGCTTTCACGAAGGAAAACATCGTCGAGGACAACAACAAGCCACATTATTTCATTTATTTTAAAATATAAATTTGTGTTTGTGTTGTGATAAATAATAAAATCAATAAACAAAGCCGTCGGTCGTTTACAACAAGCAATAATGCAAGCGCATAAATGTCCGTCCGTTGCCGTCGGTAAATTACATTGCAAAAGGCAACAACATTGTGTCATTGTTTTCAAAACCTCACTCATTGTTTACATCAAAAAGTAATTCACCATCACTTATATATTTTTTCTTTATTTATTTCTTCATGTTTTACACATTTTCTTTCATAATTTACATTCACTCTTCATTATTGTGTCATTCTTCTAAAATCTTCTAATTGTTTGACAAATAACGAAGAAACAGAAAAACAGTAACTACATCACATGAGAAAGCGATTGTCATCTCTGCTGATTGTTGCCACCCGTCACTATCACATGTGACATATTATTGAAACATATGATCAGTTTCCTTAGGGGTGTTCACTCGTCCTAATAAATTGGATAAATATTTAGAAAAATATTTTTGTGCCGTTTTCAGGAATTTTTGGATATCAACTAAAATTATATTTTAATACCGTTTTCAACATAGTGCACCCTACATTTGGCAATATTTATCAAATATATTAATTTCATATATATATATATATATTACATATTATATTTATCGAAAAAATTACATATATATTTCAAAATAATTTTATAATTCGATACGTTGCCATTCTTGACGTGTATTATACAATACACTGCAATCAATTTAGAAAAAATTAGTACACTGAGAGAAATTTTAAACTTTTTCTTATAATTTCTAATTTTTGCTGGGTTTAATAACGTTAAAACACATTTTTGTTGTATTCACGATACAATAACGATAAAAGTTCACGACTTTTTATAAATTCAGTGTATTTAAAAGATTTTATCTATAGCATCATGTGCTATTTTCTAATTTCTTTTGAAAATTTCCATTTATGTTTAGATTTTCAATTATAATTGTTGACATCACGTGTCAAATTCTTATATATTTATTGCATTTCGTGCATACTATTCCGAATTTTAATTCTTTTTCTGCATTTCCGTCAAGTTTGCAATTGTTTTTCAAACATTTTAGAAAAAAAAATACTTGGTGTATTCGCTACAATTTGTTATCAAACATATAATTTTCAACGAAAATTATTTTCCATAATGTTTATCAGAATAAATTAAAATTTAACGCCAAATTCAGTTCCCCATGGGACGAAGAGCTCGATGTCATATTTTAGAATTAAAGGGAGCTGAGGTCAAGAGATTATAAGAAAAGGTGCAAACCATGTGTGACAAATGCCAATATTATTTGACAGAACAAGATTGTTCTAGTGACCATTTCACTGTCGCAGAAACCAAATGCGATGTCGCTTATAATTGCTTCCTTAGGTTCTATCTTCAATCAATAGAAAGTTAGATGAAGTTCGGGCTCCGCCCGCTCCTCATACAATTTCAAATGCTACGCATCGGCCAACAGGTGGTGAGGATAATTCTTGTCATAGGCTAAACTTACCGCCTTGTAACATTGACGTTTTTGATGGCGACTTCCTTAATTGGCCTACATTAAGGGTCTTATTTTCTGCGGTATATATTAACAATTCAGGCATGAGTGGCATTGAACGATTATGTCACTTAAACAAAAAGAGCAGTGGCGACGCTCATGAAATTGTGGCAAATTTTCGCTTACCCACACAAATTGTGGTCTTGCGTGGAAAGCACTAAAGCGTACATACGACAATCCACGCATGTTGGTGAACCACCAACTTAAACTCTTATGCGATTTGCCTGTTATAGATAATGAGACTAGTTCAGACCTAAAGACATTGCAAGGGATATTAATTATTGCGTCACCCTTTGGGAACAAAGTATCAAAAATATGTCAGCTTTGTCTTCCTGGAAATATTTGGATAACTTTCTTACAGAACGTATCCAAACTCTATCCTGTTTACTGACATTCGTGGTATTGACATCGTCAATCAACCAAACAACAAAAAGGTTCGTTCACATTTCACGAATGCTGCCACGTATCGAAACCCTCCTTTTCTTCGCCTCGAACTTCGCCTAATTCTTCTAGGCAATCTCCATCATCTCCTAAAAGGTTTTGCATTATTTGTCCACGACAAATGCATCACATCAGAACGTGTCAAAAATTTCTACAACATTCAGTTCCTGAAAGACTTTATACTATTAGGCGGCATAATTGTTGTTTAAAATGTCTATCTTCAAAACATCTAGTCAACCGTTGTAGTAGCCTACACAATTGTAGGCTATGTAATAGAAGACACCACACACTACTGTACAGAGAACCTTCCACTGCTGGTTCGTCTTCGACGGCCACAAGTTCGTAATGTAGTTTCTCTCCATCAGCCCTCTACAACAAGAGGGACTAGCCCACGTTCTTCAAATAGACAGGTATTTCATACCACCCAGAATAGAAAAATCTTGTTAGGAACGGCAAACGTTCATATAGTTCATAAAGGTACTACGTATCTAGCAAGAGTTCTCATTGACACTGCTTCTGAAGCGTCATTTATTTCTGAAGAAATGAGAAATCGGACAGGCATACCCACAACTTCGAACATTTCCAGTATTTCTGTGGTCAGTGGATCTGTTTTAACCACTTCAAATAAAGAGTGTAAAGTCCGTATTAGTTCTCCCATTGATGCTACGTAATAAACTAAAATCCTTGTCCTCCCAAGCATCGCAGAAAATCTGCCATCATTCACCGCACAAACCGAAATACGATCCAATTTGCCAAATCTACGTTTGGCCTACCCCGATCCCTTCCCATGTCATGCTCCAACGTACTAGGCTCGCTAATTTAAAATATTTGATCTATAGCATCACGTGCTATTTTCTAATTTCTTTTGAAAATTTCCATTTATGTTTAGATAATTACAATTGTTGACATCACGTGTCAAATTCTTCATATTTATTGCATTTCGTGCATACTATTCCGAATTTTAATTTTTTTTTTGCATTTCCATTTTTTCCAACATTTTCATTGTATTTTTTTCCTTTTTTATTATTATTTATTAACAAACTCCACAACTTGAACAGGATAAAATTAATAAACATTAAATACATAAAATCACAGTGAGTACCAGAAAGAATGGATCAATAATCCCAACATCGAGCATGATATAGATATTGGTAAAAATATTAGTGATTAATTTGAAATATATTTCAATTTGAATTAGATTTTGTTAACTACCTTTGTATACGTCTTTGAGTATTTCGTACTAAAGACAAAAGACTGTAGCTATGCCTAAGCGCCGCTCTGTGACATCTTAGCTTTTAATTACTCTTGTTCTTTGGTTCACGACCAAAAAGCATCAAATCCCACACCCTATAGAAAAGGTAGTTATATTGTTCCACGAAAATTATCAATAAAACAACCAAATCTACGTTTGGTAAAAAATTCTAAACAATTGTATTTTTATTTCTATTTATGTTCATATTTTGCATGAATGCATAGATTGGTCCGTTCGAGCCGGATTCTACAATTAAGCTCCTAACCTTTACAAGGGAAACATACAACGACACCGTTGTCGCAAACATTGGTCCAATCGAGACGGATTGTTTTTGACGAAAACAAACCCGTCTCCTGTTTCACGAAGGAAAACATCGTCGAGGACAACAACAAGCCACATTATTTCATTTATTTTAAAATATAAATTTGTGTTTGTGTTGTGATAAATAATAAAATCAATAAACAAAGCCGTCGGTCGTTTACAACAAGCAATAACGCAAGCGCATAAATGTCCGTCCGTTGCCGTCGGTAAATTACATTGCAAAAGGCAACAACATTGTGTCATTGTTTTCAACACCTCACTCATTGTTTACATCAAAAAGTAATTCACCATCACTTATATATTTTTTCTTTATTTATTTCTTCATGTTTTACACATTTTCTTTCATAATTTACATTCATTCTTCATTATTGTGCCATTCTTCTAAAATCTTCTAATTGTTTGACAAATAACGAAGAAACAGAAAAACAGTAACTACATCACATGAGAAAGCGATTGTCATCTCTGCTGATTGTTGCCACCCGTCACTATCACATGTGACATATTATTGAAACATATGATCAGCTTCCTTAGGGGTGTTCACTCGTCCTAATAAATTGGATAAATATTTAGAAAAATATTTTTGTGCCGTTTTCAGGAATTTTTGGATATCAACTAAAATTATATTTTAATACCGTTTTCAACATAGTGCACCCTACATTTGGCAATATTTATCAAATATATTAATTTCATATATATATATATATATATATATATTACATATTATATTTATCGAAAAAATTACATATATATTTCAAAATAATTTTATAATTCGATACGTTGCCATTCTTGACGTGTATTATACAATACACTGCAATCAATTTAGAAAAAATTAGTACACTGAGAGAAATTTTAAACTTTTTTTATAATTTCTAATTTTTGCTGGGTTTAATAACGTTAAAACACATTTTTGTTGTATTCACGATACAATAACGATAAAAGTTCACGACTTTTTATAAATTCAGTGTATTTAAAAGATTTTATCTATAGCATCATGTGCTATTTTCTAATTTCTTTTGAAAATTTCCATTTATGTTTAGATTTTCAATTATAATTGTTTTTGTTTCATATTTATTGCATTTCGTGCATACTATTCCGAATTTTAATTCTTTTTCTGCATTTCCGTCAAGTTTGCAATTGTTTTTCAAACATTTTAGAAAAAAAAATACTTTGTGTATTCGCTACAATTTGTTATCAAACATATAATTTTCAACGAAAATTATTTTCCATAATGTTTATCAGAATAAATTAAAATTTAACGCCAAATTCAGTTCCCCATGGGACGAAGAGCTCGATGTCTATATTTTAGAATTAAAGGGAGCTGAGGTCAAGAGATTATAAGAAAAGGTGCAAACCATGTGTGACAAATGCCAATATTATTTGACAGAACAAGATTGTTCTAGTGACCATTTCACTGTCGCAGAAACCAAATGCGATGTCGCTTATAATTGCTTCCTTAGGGTTCTATCTTCAATCAATAGAAAGTTAGATGAAGTTCGGGCTCCGCCCGCTCCTCATACAATTTCAAATGCTACGCATCGGCCAACAGGTGGTGAGGATAATTCTTGTCATAGGCTAAACTTACCGCCTTGTAACATTGACGTTTTTGATGGCGACTTCCTTAATTGGCCTACATTAAGGGTCTTATTTTCTGCGGTATATATTAACAATTCAGGCATGAGTGGCATTGAACGATTATGTCACTTAAACAAAAAGAGCAGTGGCGACGCTCATGAAATTGTGGCAAATTTTCGCTTACCCACACAAATTGTGGTCTTGCGTGGAAAGCACTAAAGCGTACATACGACAATCCACGCATGTTGGTGAACCACCAACTTAAACTCTTATGCGATTTGCCTGTTATAGATAATGAGACTAGTTCAGACCTAAAGACATTCCAAGGGATATTAATTATTGCGTCACCCTTTGGGAACAAAGTATCAAAAATATGTCAGCTTTGTCTTCCTGGAAATATTTGGATAACTTTCTTACAGAACGTATCCAAACTCTATCCTGTTTACTGATATTCGTGGTATTGACATCGTCAATCAACCAAACAACAAAAAGGTTCGTTCACATTTCACGAATGCTGCCACGTATCGAAACCCTCCTTTTCTTCGCCTCGAACTTCGCCTAATTCTTCTAGGCAATCTCCATCATCTCCTAAAAGGTTTTGCATTATTTGTCCACGACAAATGCATCACATCAGAACGTGTCAAAAATTTCTACAACATTCAGTTCCTGAAAGACTTTATACTATTAGGCGGCATAATTGTTGTTTAAAATGTCTATCTTCAAAACATCTAGTCAACCGTTGTAGTAGCCTACACAATTGTAGGCTATGTAATAGAAGACACCACACACTACTGTACAGAGAACCTTCCACTGCTGGTTCGTCTTCGACGGCCACAAGTTCGTAATGTAGTTTCTCTCCATCAGCCCTCTACAACAAGAGGGACTAGCCCACATTCTTCAAATAGACAGGTATTTCATACCACCCAGAATAGAAAAATCTTGTCAGGAACGGCAAACGTTCATATAGTTCATAAAGGTACTACGTATCTAGCAAGAGTTCTCATTGACACTGCTTCTGAAGCGTCATTTATTTCTGAAGAAATGAGAAATCGGACAGGCATACCCACAACTTCGAACATTTCCAGTATTTCTGTGGTCAGTGGATCTGTTTTAACCACTTCAAATAAAGAGTGTAAAGTCCGTATTAGTTCTCCCATTGATGCTACGTAATAAACTAAAATCCTTGTCCTCCCAAGCATCGCAGAAAATCTGCCATCATTCACCGCACAAACCGACATACGATCCAATTTGCCAAATCTACGGTTGGCCTACCCCGATCCCTTCCCATCTCATGCTCTAACGTACTAGGCTCGCTAATAGCCCATAGAACGGTTTTCGGTTGGATCATTACTGGTCTAATGCCCTCTTCATATTTATGTCCTTCTATTTAGGGATACATGACTGGGGACTTTGAGCAAATTATGCTTCCTTTTATCTATACGGACGATATTGTTTGTAAAGGTGTTGATAGTAACAAAAATAATTTTGCCAGGTCAGTTTTCTCACGGAAAACTTAAAGATTACATCACCTACACTTTTTCCTATATACATGCTACGCAATTGTAGATTCTACGATCTACATTCCGGGACTTCGTCTCAGTTGACTACTGTTACTTTTCTAATAAAATGTACACGCTTTACGGACAATTTTCAATAAACATGTACAGTCCACTTCAACCACACAGGTGTCCCCATCGCCAACGAGTCTACGCACTTCGGGTCCCATGAAGCTGATTCTCCATCGGAGAAAAATTATTTAAAATCCGTCCTCGACGGTACCTGAAATTCCTTCAGGAGAACTGGTGCAGTCGCCCCCTCTTTCGGCACACTGTCGAAAGAACCAGGGTTCGAAAAGAGAGTGCATAAAATACATCCTATAAACATCAGTCCCTTCATTTGTCATTGCCTTCGGCTCCAAGTCCCTACAAAGTTACGCAAATGGTCTCAGCGAGAGTCATTGGTTTGGGACATATCGTTGCTCCTTCGGAGTCCATGTCCGTACGGCTTAAAGAATATCATGATGGCTTGCACCTTGCCGATTCTCAGTTTAACGAAACTGCGACGGTCAGAATGATTCTAGGCTCAGAGGTTCAGAACAATGCATGAAGCCACACAACTTATTCTAGCCCTGGATTTCCATGTAGTATTTAATCATCAAGCGATGGGCAATCTTCAATTGCTTAACCGGAGGACTCTGAGAGTCTTTTGATAATAACAAGTTAACGGGTTAGACCTTGACGAAACATTGCACGATCCTGCTCGTCGAGCAAAACTTTAACAATAATATGTTTTTTGAAAAAAGTATAAAACAAAAAACAAAACAAACAAAAACGAAACATTACCAACATATATTCATTTTGCAACATAGCAAGATGTTGCAACACGGGCGGCAATTATTAATTTGAAATATAATTCAATTTAAATTAAAGTAAATTGTACCCCCATCGTTAGATTTTGTTTACTACCTTTGTATACGTCTTTGAGTATTTCGTACTAAAGACAAAAGACAGTAACAGAATCTAACGAGTAGCTATGCCTAAGCGCCGCTTTGTGACATCTTGGCTTTTAATTACTCTCGTTCTTTGGTTCACGACCAAAAAGCATCAACCCCTACACCCTGTAGAAAATTTAATTATATTGTTTAACGAACCATTATCAATACAACAACCAAATCTACGTTTGGTAAAAAATCTAAACTATTGTGTTTTTATTTCTATTTATTTTCATATTTTGTATCAATGCAAACAATTAAGTTATGTGAAGTTTAGATAAAAACGGAAAATCCGCTCACAGTACATTAAAAAATTATTAACTACTATTACAAAGAGTTAATATTTAGAAAATTAGTTCCGTATTAACGCACATAGCGAATCATTTGTCAAACTTTCTTTTAATCCCCAAATGAATTGGATTGGTACACTCCTGTCCTTAACGCTCCCATAAAGCGTAAAAATCTTTGGTAATTTTAAAATCTCATTCGAAGCTAATTGTGTTTGCGACCTCCCCACTTAAATCGAATCTAAATTAACCCGTATGGATCCACTCCCTTTCATTCTTCACAAATTGTAAAATTTGGACTTTTCTCTATTGGTTTCAAAGCATTTGACAGATTTCGAGAATGTTTTAAAAGTTAACCGCATTCTTCATGAACAAATTATCTATACTTTAGCTTTGGTGTAGTGGACTTCGTTCTCGATGGGACACCGAAACTGTGTTTGAGGATGCATATAATTTACAGAGAAACCGTAACCGTGAAAAAATACAATATTGGCGCATTGTTTTATTTTATTTATTAAATTTTTGTTGCATATGATGTGAAATACTCGTAGGAAGCAAGGAATTTTGCATCCACGATCACGACCAATTTTTTGGTTTTGCAAATGGTAATATGCCTGATGAGCCGCTTAACCAACGGCGAAACGCGTCGCATAATGTGGGTACGTAGGTTCTTCTCCTGGCTTTCCTTTTCATTGCAAAACATAGATCATCAAGCTCGACTCAAAGGAGTATAAATAATCACTTAATTTTTTGTTCAAATGATTACTGCCCTTACAAGGCAAAATTCAAAATGACAAAAAAAAAAAAAAAAAATAATATGTATATCATGAGACATGGAAATACGATTATACAAGTTATTATACACATCACGTAGTCTTCTAAGGGCATTGCTAAAAATTCGGTCTCACTAAAGGAAGACTTAGCAGTATATATTTACGAGTAACGTCTTCATTCCAATGTTGTTTTAAGCGATTTTCATATGGGGAAGTGCTTTAACTCTACTATAAGGTAAAACTCTAAGAGCAAATAAAAATATTGGGATTTGGACAGATTCAGGTTTTTTTGAATAACAGTTGTAAATTGGGCTCCATTTTTTTTTTTTGTTTTTCTTAAGAAGAAGTGACATTGTGACATTGACGGCATGTCAACTTTGCACCAATTATGAAGAGAGCGCAGATCATTTTGAAGATTAAGTACATTATTTTGCGAGTCTAAATCGCTGAATAGTTTCACATCATCAGCAAACAATAACGCTTTATAAAAATGAATCACAGAAAGAAGATCGTTTAGGTATAAAACAAAGAGTAATGGACCTAAATGTCTACCTTGAGAAACATTTATGTTTCTTGCGATAATATCTTCAAAACTACACTTTGAATACAATTTTGCAATACCACAGTGACAAATGCTTTACTAAAATCGGTGTAAATTAATCAAATTTTCAATGACATAACTGCTGCCCGATTTATGTCAGGGAGTAATAAAACTCGACCTCCAGGACATGGGAAAGTATCCTGAAGACAATGAAATGTTAACAATACCCTCCACAATAGTTATACTGACTGATACATGCAATCAAAATATTGGGAACATACCAAAAAGTGGGCATATACCAATATTTCTACAAACCGATTTATGAAAACCATTATGTACACCAAATACAAACAAATAACAAATGATAGGTTCGAATGTTCTGGATAGACTAATACAAAATGTTCTATAAAAGTTTTTCTTCAACTTGAAATAAATTTCTCCGATTGCTTATTTTCAATTATTGTATTAGCTTGCTCCTCAACACCCCCTCTCAATCGGATATACATATAAGTAAAGAAAGTTTACTAAATCGCTTTGGGTCTGTTGCCTTCGTAAATGTATCCGTCAGTTGATCCTTAGTATTAATTGATTTCAGCTCTATTTTACCAGCTGCAACATTATCTCTTACGAAATGGTGCTTTATATCGATATGTTTAGCCCGCTTACTTTCTTTATTTGATGCCATATCAATACAACCACGGTTGTCTTCAAATATTGTAACTGGTTGATCCTGTTTAATAGCATCAAGATTTTCTAACAACCCTTTCAACCATATAGTTTCTGTGGTTGCCAAGCTTAGTGCAATGTACTCAGCTTCGCTGGATGATATTGCAACAGTCTGTTGCTTTTTACTGCATCATGAAACTGTGCAGCCAATAACTTTAAAGACGTAACCGCTTACAGATTTTCTGTCAGTTGCGTCCGCAGCCCAGTCAGCATCCACGAATCCAATTATTGTTTCATCATTAGGTTTAAATTGCAGTTTATAAGATATTTTTCCCTTGAGGTACCTTACAATTCTTTTCAAGTGTTGACAGTGCAATTCAGTCGGATTTTCTTGATAGCTTGCCAAATATCCAACAGCAAAACATATATCTGGTCTTGAACACAGCATCAGGTACATTAAACTTCCGAGTAATTCTCGATATGGATGATTACACTTATGCTCAATTTCACGCTGCAACTGCAATCCCTTCGCCATAGGACTTTTCACAGAATTACACTCTGTCATTCCAAATTTCTTTAAAACCTTATTTACGCTTGCTGCTTGTGATATTGATATTTGGGTTTTGTTAATCTCAATTTTCATATCTAAGAAAAATTTCAGAACTCCGCAATCGGTCATTTCAAATTTGATGGAAAGATCCCTTTTAACCTTTTCAATTGAGGACAGTTTACTCCCAGCAATAATCAAGTCATCGACGTATAGAATAATAACAAGTCATCTTCGTGAGAATTGCTTAGTTTTGCGTAAAGACAGTAGTCATGTTTAGATCTGAGGAAACCCAGCGAAATAATATAGTCATTGAATTTTATATTCCAACAACGTGGTGCCTGTTTAAGTCCATATAATGATTTTCTTAACTTTACGGCCATACCTTTTGTGGTAATGCCATCAGGAATTTCCATATATACATCCTCTTTAAGATATCCATGTAGGAATGCTGTTTTTACGTCTAGCTGATGAAATATGTAATTTCGTTTAATGCCAACAGCAAGTAACAAACGTATGGTAGTTAAGTTTGCGACGGGTGCATACGTTTCGAACACATCTACCCCCTCTTTTTGAAGATATCCTTTAGCTACTAAACGAGCTTTATATTTAGTTGGATGAAATATGTAATTCCGTTTAATGCCAACAGCAAGTAACAAACGTATGGTAGTTAAGTTTGCGACGGGTGCACACGTTTCGAACACATCTACCCCCTCTTCTTGAAGATATCCTTTAGCTACTAAACGAGCTTTATATTTAGTTGGATTTCCATGTTCGTCTTCCTCTATTCGAAAAATCCATTTGGATTTTAACAACTTTAGATTTCTCGGAGCTTTAACTTCTTCCCATACCTGGTTCTTTTTCAAAGACGATATCTCATCAGCAACTGCATCATACCATTTGGCAGCATCTTCCAGTCCAGAAATATCTTTATAACTTTCCGGTATTCTTTTCGACGAAGCTGTTGTTTCGAAACCAGTGATGTAGTTCAAAAGTTTGCTAGGTAATCTTCGTTCTCTACTGCTGTGGCGAGCAGAATCTTGAGGCAATGCTTCTTCATTCAAAGTTGTATCGTTATTTACAGTTTCACTTTCATCACGCAACTCATCATTTAGTATCACTGATGTACTTTCATGTATGAGAAATCCAGCATTCTTATCAGACACAACAGATCTATTTGGTTCAGGAGATACGACAATATCATTCTCCCCCTCTTGCTCGTGACTTCTTCTTACAAATATTTTTTCTATACATTTATCATCAGGTGTCAGAGAATATGGAAAACAATTTTCGTCAAATTTCACATCTCTTGAAATTACTATCTTCTTTTTCACAGTATCCCATAGTCTATACCCGTTTGGTGCATAGCCCACCATCACAGTTTTGATACTTCGGGGGTCAAGCTTTTTTCTTTGGCATTTTGGTAGCCAGCTGTATGCCTTACATCCAAAAACTTTAATTTTTTCAAAATTTTGTTTTTCCCCAAACCACATTTCTGCTGGAGTTTTAAATTCATTCAGACTTCTAGTTGGACAACGATTAATGGTATAAACGGCAGCTAGAGCGGCTTCACACCACATCTCCTTGGGTAACTTGGATTCAATCAGCATTGTTCTCATTTTGTCGCACAAGGTTCTGTTAAACCTCTCTGCAATCCCATTTTGTTGCGGAAAGTAGGCAACAGTTGGCTCAATCTGTATTCCTTTTCTTTTATACCAGTCGTCTCTACCTTGATCAGTAGTAATTTTTGAGAGATTCATTATTCTTGCAACATTAATTTCTACGGGTTCTTGCAAGTCCTTGAGATTTTTAAAGCACCACTTTTCGTTGACGGGGTGGTCACTTGCGCCCGAGTCCAATTTAAAAATTATGGTATTTCTGTCAGCTTTGCTTGTTCTTTTCGCTCCTGTCATAAAACATACTGCATGTTTGCTAGCTACATGCCCTTCTTTTTGCCTGCAATTACGCGCTTGGTGGCCAAACTTGTGACATTTAAAATATTTTCTATTGAATTTCTTTGAATTCTTACGGCTTTTCCCCATGAACGCTGTCTTTTCTTCGCCTACTTCTTCGTATCGATCGGACAATTTCACATCTTCCGTCATCAATCTTTCCTTTATCATATTAAAAGTAAGTTTACCATATACCACATTCTGCAACGCCGTAACTAGCGGATCGTACTTTTCCGGTAAGTTTAAAAAGAATTGTGCAATGAGATCTGGCTCTTCAACATTTGCCCCAGCCAATCGCAACTGCCGAACCAAATTTTCAAACGCATTTATATGAGATAAAACGCTGTCACCTTCATTCATTTTCATTCTTGAGAGCCTTTTCCGAATTAAAATTTGTGTCATCATAGATTTCTTAGCAAAGACGGAATTCAACCTTTCCCACATCACTTTCGCGGTCTTCTTATCTCGAACATAACACAAGCAATCGGAATGTATGAATCCGACGAGTCTATCCTTTGCCTTCTTATCATTCTTCTTAAAAATGGCTAGTTAAGATGCTTCCTCTGGTGGATCGTCGGTTAGAACGTCCAATATACCCACATTGTCCATATGTAACTTTACTCGAAATTGCCAGTCATCAAACCCCGAGCCGTTAAATTGCGGTATTCCATGAGATTCTTTTGAGTCGCCCATAACCTATTGAATCTCAGACTTATTTAAGGAAAAATAATAGGACAAAAAAACTATTATATTTTAAAGAAATAACAAATGATAATTTCGAATGTTCTGGATAGACTAATACAAAATGTTCTATAAAAGTTTTTCTTCAACTTGAAATAAATTTCTCCGATTGCTTATTTTCAATTATTGTAGTAGCTTGCTCTTCAATAGTATATGCCATTTTTGAACCAAATATTTTAATTGTTTTTCTCAATTCTTTCCTTCAGGAGGTATCACTATATTGAGGAGATGCCTAAATATCTGCCGATATATTTCATTATCGTCATGTTTGAGTTTTTTTATCACAATATCAGATTTTATCACAACAGATAGCTAAATAGTCTTTGTAGGCTAAAAATTTACTATTCCCCGTAACGACTACCCAACCCCAACAAACGAAACAAATCAGATAACTATTTTTATATAAAAAAGGGGGTTATAGGGGGCTACCCCTAAAAAGAAGTGAATATTAATAATATTTGGTGGGGAAATTTGCAACCATATACCACTACAAAATACCAAATTTCAGCGAATTCGGTTGAAAAAGGCGCTCAAGAACCTCAAAATATCGAAAATTGGGGGTACCCTTATATGGGGGCTACCCGAAAAAATTGACCAATATTTTTTTTGGAGAGATTTGCTACCCAATAAGAATTCAAATTACTAAATTATAGCCAATTCGGTGAAAAAATACGATCAAAACCCCCAAAATACTGAAAATTGGGAGGTATCGTTATATGGGGACTACCAGAAAAAGTGGACCCTTATTTATAATTTTTTTGTGGAGACATTTAATACCCAATAAGAACTCAATGTACAAAATTTCAGCGTATTCGGCTGAAAACCCCGCTCAAGAACCCCAAAATACCGAAAATTGGGAGGTACTGTTATATGGGAGCTATGCCTAAACGTGGACCGACATATCCCATTTTCGAACTTGACCTGCATGCAGGCAAGAGACAAACCTATGCAAAATTCCTTCAGAAGATAGCGTGATTACAACAGACGGACGGACGGACATGGCTAGATCGTTTTAGATTTTACCCTGATCAAAAATATATATACTTTATAGGGTCGGAAATGAATATTTCGATGGTTTTCAAGCGGAATGAAATTAATATACCCTCCATACAATGGTGGAGGGTATAAAAATGAATATAACTTTATTTGCAATTACAAAAGGTAGGTATTTTGGCCAGTTTTTGTGACAAAATTATACAGCTTTGGATAACATTTTCATTAATTTTCACAACGAACATGCTTTTTTCCATAATATTTGGAGATCTCCTTATAAATTGTTAGTATGAAAAACATTTTTCTTAAAAAAATGATAACTGCTTCCATCTATTATTCATACTTTTAGGAAATTTTAGCAAGAATATTCAAAATTTGGTGATTGTCACACAATCTGCATAATTATTACCTGCTTATTCATGAAAAGAAGTGTACAAATTACGCGGATATGAAAAAAGTAGTTTTATGATTTATTATGTTAAACTGTTGATGCCAATATAATATAATATTTTTCATACAATATAAACAAATACAAATTTAAAAAGAGATTATATTTATTAATTCTATTGAAAAACAATAAAAAGAAAAGATAAATACAACTTTTTGTTTTCCGGCCAATGGATCACTACGATTTTTAATGTTCCGACAAGTGGAACACTACGATGTTTTAGTGTTCCGACCGCGGTACACTACGATTTTTAGTGCTCCGACCGCGGTACACTACGATGTTTAGTGCTCCGACAGCGGTACACTACGAATTCCGTTGTTCCCCGGAACAGTAACACTAAATTTTTTTTAATGTTTATGTACCGGAACACTAGCGCTAAAAATTTTTTAGTGTTTGTGTTCCTGGTACGGTACACTACGATAGTGTACCGTCTTTCTGCGAATACTCTCATCTGTTAAAAGAAGATTGTTAATTTTGTCAATATTAAAATCATAATTTGAGTTAAAAGTCAATGCGGAGAAAGTGCATTGAAATAATTTGCAAACATGTCAACTATTTCAGATGAATCACTGGAGTTTTACTACCGTACCTCATACAACTATTAAATTAACGAATATTTCTTTTAGAACTAAAAGAATTATAAAATCTTTTAGAAATGGCGAGAAGATTTTTATTTGAATAACAACTTATGTTCTTAGTATTATATTTATGTCTACCTTAAGAATAATTAGTGTAGTTCAGAAGAGTATTGTATATTTAAAGTTTTTTAAATAATCTGTTTTTAACATTACGTAAACGTCTAAGATGCGGAGTAGGCGAAGCTGGTCCTCTATCAAAACTAACTTTAATAACTGTGACTGATATTGGCATGGTATAAAAATATGAAACTCATGAATAACGCGTAACGTAATAGAGTGAAGCCAGTCTTCGCAAATTTTAAATTATGAGTTTGTTTTCGCTTCAAAGTGTAAAGAAATATCTTGCAGTTCTAAATTTATGCATATAGTAGGATGATGTTGATATTCAGGTTCTGCAAATGGGGAACATCTAGACAATGACAAATTTAGGAAAGAAGAAAAACAAGGTCAAGAATTCTGTTATTAGCATTTCTTATATTATTTATTTGCAGTAAAAATCGATCAAAGATAGTGTCCCAAAAAGCATCAAGGTCTTAATAATTTTTTGAGATAGGCGAAAAAGGGGGAATAGCCTCTCGATTTACTGGGTTATTTTGTTTCCCATATACAAATTCTATTCCCAATACACCATCAGGCCATCTATTACTAAATCATTAAATAAATTTGACGGTACAACAAATTTAAAGGAGGAAATTTCACGTTGAGCCGAAGATTTAAATTTAAACGTTTTATAGGGAGTGTTACTTATATTTTGTTTTTTTTTTTTATTTTTTAGATTGTATGTAATTAATAATATTCCCCACTGCAGTATTACAATTAAGTCTTAAAATAAATATACTTCTTCTAAGAGCAACTACTATTAGTTCGTTACTGGAAGAAGGAGCAGACGTTCCAGTGACTATTATAGATGGAGGGACTATAGCTGATCTAACGACTATTTTGAGAATTCTGGGATTCTGTTTTTCCAATCGAATAAGCTGTAAAATGGTATTTTATATTCTCATTGGCTGTCAAATCTCACTACCAACAATATAAATAATGATCTCAGTTTTATTATAGCCCCATATAGCGATAAGATATTTTGAGATTTTCAATAATCTTTTTCTCACGTATTTTTCGGAATGTTCAAGATCCAACTCATGTTATAGTTTGAGAGATATACTGACAATTACTTGAACTGAAAATATAGGGAACATACAAAACCGTGGACCTATACCGACATTTCTACAAACCGATTATGTAAACCATAAATTTTTAATAGAAA
Organism: Musca vetustissima; assembly: GCF_032173495.1. Taxonomy (NCBI): domain Eukaryota; kingdom Metazoa; phylum Arthropoda; class Insecta; order Diptera; family Muscidae; genus Musca; species Musca vetustissima. The sequence goes on from NW_026876647.1 coordinate 201,688, forward strand.
ATTATACCCTCTGCCTTATGGCAACTTAGGGTGTATACACTTTGACACGGTGAAATAGTGCCTCATCGAAATATTGGTTCTAGAACCCATATTGCTTTGGACCAAATCAGTTTCATAAAATTTTCATTTCATCTTATTATTCTTCCGAACTTAGTTCAAGTCCGAATTTGGGGAATATCGGTCCACACATTCAAAATTACAGCCAACTCGAAAATACTGAAAATTAGGTACCGTTATATGGGGACTACCAGAAAAAGTCGACATATATTTATAATTTTTGTGGAGACATTTAGTACCTAATAAGAATAGAATGTACCAAATTTCCGCGAATTCGGTTGTAAAAGCGCTCTCAAGAACCCGAAAATACCAAAAATTGGGGGGTACCCTCATATGGCAGCTAAGCCTAAACGTGAACCGATATATCCCATCTTCGAACTTGACAAAAGGCAAACCTATGCGAAATTTCAGCACCCTATCTCAA
>NW_026876648.1:0-20045 GCF_032173495.1 Musca vetustissima
GACTTTTGCAAAACACACAAACACATGCACACACATTTTTCATTGGCTATGAACAATATTTTGTAAAGTTTCTTTCCACCAATTGAGAAAATTGTACAAACACACACACACATACTCACGAAGGCATTTAAAGATAGTTACTACATAAAGAAATTGTTGTTGTATTTGTTATTTTTGTACATAGCACAACACTTCAAAAGAAACTTTGCCTTTTTGTGAACAAATTATTTTTGGGTTGATGTTTCCTCTCGAGCCTCCACATAAATTCATCATTTTCCCAAAAAAAAAGAATTTGAAGAGGAAGGCGGCAAATGAACCAAAGATAAAAGCTACAACAAAACGCCTGATAAAAACTTATAAACTGCTGAGATAAAGTTTTACAAATTCATATAGGCCGCCATGGCAGACAAACAGTCAGACAGCGCCGAGTTTGGAGGATGGAGGAAGTCGGCAAGTGTTACTAAAATTATTAGGTCTTTTCAAGACGCGCTCTTTCTCTCTCTCTCTCTCTCTCTCAGCGACAACCATACAATTTAAAGTTTAAATTTGCTTCATTGTGTGTGCGAGTGTGTGTGTATGAGTGTTGATGACTTATTGTGTGTGGGTAATTGCTGATTGTTTGTGTGCAGTTGTTCGTTCTTGCCTCATTTGACAAAAAACACACACACATGAAAACGAAAACATTGTTATAAAAAACCGCAATGTTTTTGACTGTTATCCTTTTTGCATGTCCTTGTTTCTATTTACACGTTATTTTTTTTTACTTCTTGATGTCCTGAACCCCCAAAAAAATTCCCCAACATATTGTCTTACTGTGATTTTTGTTCAGCGAGACTTTTTTTTGGTTTGGTGTCCTGTTCGCCATAGTTTTTTCGGATCCTATGCAGAAAAAAACTAGATCAAAAAAATGTTGTTCTTGATTCACATAAGCCCTGCAACAATGACTGGTTGACTGACTGACTGCCTGCCTGACTGAACACAAGGACGCCGGCAACAAAGACGACATTTCATTTGACAAAGTCAAGTCAAATTTTGACTATAAATGATGTGACAAGTGTTTTCATTTGACTTGGTTTGACTTCATTCATATCGCTGGAGGACAAACATAATTCACGTACATGCAGGGAGAGAGATAGTCAAAATATAACAGGGTGGGACAAAAAAAAATCATGTAAGCGTGGATTTTTTGAAATTAGTTTTGAAGGACCCAGCGAGGATTTTTAAAAATTTGTTTCGAAGGACCCAGAGTGGTACAGGATACTATGTCTTTGTACATATGTTTGTAACACGCAAAAGGAATCGAGATAGACACGTGGTTCCTTTTGAGAAAATGCATAGAATCACTTTATGCATCGTTTTCTGCATATCCGTCCGTCCTTCTGTCCTTGTTAAATTGTCAACAAAGTGTAAGTCCCATATATTATCGGAATTAGATAAATTTGGCCCAATGACGAACCCTATTGAAATTGAAGAAAATCGGATCAGATTTAGATATAGCTCCCGTATATAATTTCGCCCGATTTTATGTAAGTGGTTTACCAAAATCCCTATACATTTTTCGATTTGCACGAAATTAAGCATAGTGTACTGAATTGAGTCTAGAATAGGGTCAGATTAAGATATAGCCCCCATATATATTTTCGTCCGATTTAAGGTAAATGGGGCACCAAAGTCCCTATATATCTTTTGATTTGCACGAAATTTGGTATAGCGTAATGCATTCAGTCTAGAATGGTGAAGAGTGAGTTTCGGGAAAATCGCTTCAGATTTGGATATAGCTCCCATATATATTTTCGTCAGATTTAATGTAAATTGTGCACATCAAGGTCCCTATATATCCTTCGATTTGCACGAAATGTGGCATAACGTACTGAATTAAGTCTAGAACGATGTGTGTTAAATTTCGTGGAAATCGGTTAAGATTTAGATATAGCTCCCATATATATTTTCGTCCGATTTTAGGTAAATAGTGCACCAAAGTCATTTTGTATCCTTTGATTTGCGCGAAATTTGGCATAGCGTAATGAATTAAGTCTATAATGATGAGTGTTAAATTTCGTGAAAATCGATTCAGATTTAGATGGTGCACCAAAGTACCTATGGTGCACCAAAGTACCTATATATGCTTCGATTTGCACGAAATTTGGCATAGCGTACTGAATTAAGTCAAGAACGATGTGTGTAAAATTTCTTGAAAATCGGTTCCGATTTATTTTCGTCCGATTTTGTGTAAATGGAGCACCAAAGACCCCATATATCCTTCGATTTGCTCGGAATTTGGCATAGTGTAATGCATTAAGTTTAGAATGATGTGAGCTAAGTTTCGTGAAAATCGGTTCAGATTTATATATGGCTCCCATATATATTTTCGTCCGATTTAAGGTAAATGGTGCACCGAAGTCCCTATATATCCTTCGATTTGCACGGAATTTGGTATAGCGAAATGAATTAAGTCTAGAACGATGTGTGTTAAATTTCGTGAAAATCGGTTTAGATTTAGATATATCTTCCATATATATTTTCGACCGATTTTAGGTAAATAGTGCACCAAAGTCACTTTTTATCCTTCGATTTGCACGAAATTTGGCACAGCGTAATGAATTAGGTCTAGAATGATGTGTGTCAAGTTTCGTGAAAATCGTTTCAGATTTAGATATAGCTCCTATATATATTTTCGTCCGATTTTATGTAAATGGTGCAACAAAATCCCTATATATACATCGATTTGCACGAAATTTGGCACCGCGTTATGAATTAGATCTAGAATAATGTGTGTCAAGTTTCGTGAAAATTGTTTCAGATTTAGATATAGCTCCCATATATATTATCGTCCGATTTAAGGTAAATGGTGCACCAAAGTACCTATATATCTTTCGATTTGCACGGAATTTGGCACAGCGTAATAAGTTAGGTCTAGAATGAAGTGTGTCTTCTATATCTAACCAAATGAAAAATTTAGTATCGGTTGCAGAATGACATGTTTATGGATCCAATTTCATTTTACTGGTCCTTTAAAAATGCGACGTCTGTTAGGTTTCATCTGTTGGATATACCCAAAGTGGTGAAGGGTATCATATAGTCGGCCCCGTCCGACTTTACTACTTTCCTTACTGGTTTTATATAGTTTTTTGTATCTCATCGCTTTCAAATAAAGATTAATGATCGCTAAATTATGATAAAATATTCAACATCCCTCCGAATCGTAAAATCTGTTATTATGACTTCCGCAAATACATACAAATCCATAACAATCAACCACAAAACAAAAACCAAACAAAAATATATAAAATTAATATTCATATATACATATTTATCGATAAAAGAGAACAATCGATAATATGATATATTAACAAAAGAACACATAATAATAAATGTACCAAAACACAACAGAGATCATAACCTCAATAACAAGAAAACCAAGAAAGGTCCCCACCGTCAGTTGATGGAGAGACACTATAAATGTGATATGACCACCAAGATACACACACACACGCACATACACATTTGTGATTAATGTCCGCACATTTCTGGGAAATGTGTATTGGTGGACATAAATTATGCTCCAGGCCGGGGCTAACTAACACTTGGCCAAAAATTGGCAAACTAAACAATGGCAGGAGAAGGGAGACATTTTGGGTCCCTTTTCATCGGTTTGATTCACCAAATCTGAAGGAAATTTTAAAGATTTAAGTTAGTAGTCCTTCCACTCGTTTAAGGAAACTACACAAAGTGTGCAGTCATTCGACCATTGTTTGGGTCAGTCGAAAACCTTTGTCGCCCCTTTTTGGGAGAATGATTAATTACTTCATTATATACCCACACCGGCAAATATGATGTCATCGTTGCGTTTCTTATGGACCGTGTTTTATTGGAGACCATAAGGACATGCAGCAGCCATTTATCTTCCCCACTAGCCCAGGGATTAGGTGGCATTAACAAATTTAAATTTAATTTTGTCAATGAAATGAATCCTATTTTCCTTTTTTTGGGTGATTTTCAAACCCTTTCTTTGAGAGAGTGGAGGAGTTCTCTAGGCTGCAGAGCACATAAGCTGAACACTACGGTGGATTTTTTAAAGGATTTTTTTTTTTGCCAAGGACCACTACAAGAAGAATATTTTTCAAGGGTCAATTAAGGCGTGGATTTTTTAAAGAATTATTTTTCAAGGACCACTACAAGGCGTGGATTTTTAAAGAAAATTTTTTCAAGGACCTAAAAAAGGCGTGGATTTTTTAAAGAATATTTTATCAAGGACCAATCAACAAAGGCGTGGATTTTTTTAAAGAATATTTTTCAAGGACCATCTATACAAGTCGTGGATTTTTAAAGAATATTTTTTCAAGGACCATCCATGCAAGGCGTGGATTTTTAAAGAATATTTTTTCAAGGACCATCCATACAAGGCGTGGATTTTTTAAAGAATATTTTTTCAAGGACCATCCATACAAGGCGTGGATTTTTTAAAGAATATTTTTTCAAGGACCATCCATACAAGGCGTGGATTTTTAAAGAATATTTTTTCAAGGACCATCCATACAAGGCGTGGATTTTTTAAAGAATTTTTTTCAAGGACCATCCATACAAGGCGTGGATTTTTTAAAGAATATTTTTTCAAGGACCATCCATACAAGGCGTGGATATTTTTAAAGAATATTTTTTCAAGGACCAATCAACTAAGACGTGGATTTTTTAAACCATATTTTTTTAAAGGACCACCAATGCAAGGCGTGGATTTTTTAAAGAATATTTTTTCAAGGACCAATGCAAGGCGTGGATTTTTTAAAGAATATTTTTTCAAGGACCATCCATACAAGGCGTGGATTTTTTTAAAGAATATTTTTTCAAGGACCTAAACAAGGCGTGGATTTTTTAAAGAAGATTTTTTCAAGGACCTAAACAAGGTTTGGATATTTTTTAAGGATATTTTTTCAGGGACCATTTAAGGCGTTTTAAGGCGAGGATATTCTTTAGGGATATATTTTTAAGGACCATTTAAGGCGTGGATATTTTTAATGATATTTTTTCAAGGACCATTTAAGGCATGGATATTTTTTAAGGATATTTTGTCATGCATTCATGCAGGCGTTGATTTGTTAAATAATATTTTTAAGGACCATAACATTTTTTCTATGAAGTTTACAAGCGGAAATTTTTTAAATAATATTTTTAAAATGATTTTTAAAAAATCTGCTTTTAGCTCTTAAACTAAAATTAACAATTTGGCATATTAATAAATTTTAAATACTAATTTTCACAAGAAAACCTCTCACTTCCCCTCCTTCTCCTATGATTTATTTGCATATAAACGAAGACATGCTATGTCCATTTATCATCGCCAACTTTGTAAGAAATTTCCGTGATTTCATCACTGCAAAGCCTATGCTGTGTTACAAATCATCACCGTATTCAACATGGCTTAAACTACAATTTACATAAGAATATATTTTGCCCCCACACTACAAGTTCGCTACTAGGCACTAGGTGAGAGGATATGAAGAGGGGAGTAGATAAAGAACAAACGAAAATTATGAAAACAGATGTCCCTTCTTTGGCGTGCTAACCACCACACAAGACTATTGTCTGTATTTTCTCCTTTTTTCATTTGTTTTTCCCTTGAAAATTTTGCCCAACAAATAATAAAAGTTCCTGTTGGTGTTGTTGTTGCTGTTAAATTATAATAAACCCTGGGCCACAAACAAGTTTCATGCTCGCCAAGCATAAATTAAAATCCAGCAGTAAACCAGTCAAGTCAAATCGTTTCCTTTTTGACATACATATATATGTGTATGTCGGTTTGTATACGACATGATGAGATGAGATTTTTTTACAATTATTTTTGTGCTTAAAAGAGAGGGAGACCTGACATTAAATAACTTCCTTGTCGTAATTGAGCCAAACAAAGCCACAAAAACATAATGAACACATTTTTATTATATTTTATATTTTAAAGAAAGGGAAATACAACAATTTTTTGGAATGAAAATTGAAAAATTTTCTAGCGAAAATAATTTTAATTTAATAGATAATGAGTGTAAATTTTAAGCAAGACATAAATATGAATTATAAAAAAAATATATAGTTTGAGATATACAATATCAAACCATGACCATAGAACGCGGAATTCCTAACTACAAATATTAAAACCTTAAATATGCAAGAAATGGTGCCGCATTTAAAACCAGTCAAAATATGAAGAACAATGTGTTCCAAAGTAATGAACATTTTATAAGGTGTATAGAAACGATATATCAAACTTTGAGTCTACAAGTTGAAAAATGACGCGTATTTGAAAAAAAGGGTTTTAGGGTAAGTCGAATACTTGTCTATTAACCCGATACGATTCACGAATTGACAAGTGTAGCTAAAAAAGTTGTACGGAAGGGCCATACTAGAAGCGAAAGTTGAATGTATCAAATGAGGAGCCGATGAAATGGAGGGGTTTGCGTTATTTACCCGACATTTGTTTAAGCTTGGGATGTGTAGAGGGATTTCAATTACCATAATAAATTAAGTCATTCTTTTTATGTAATAACAACAGGAGTTTAGCTCTGAATAGATCGTTTTATGCTGTCAAATTATGTAGTTGCAAAGATACCATAGGATTTTCAGTAGCCATCAGACGAAGTTTCAGAGATTTATATAATCACCCATTCATCATTTGGTAACTGACACGATTTTCCGCTGGCCCAAACATTCACATAAATTATATTATTAGAGAAGATAGAGAATAATGTCGTATTTCAAACATTGGATAATCATTGGAATTCGAAAACCCTTAGAGCGTAACAGATATTTTCTCAAGGTGGGGTGATTTCTCCCAACTTTTCAGATATACCAGGAAAATCTGTCACGATAATATGTTACACGAGTAGACGAAGATGATGAACAAAATCACTATAATTAAGCGGGAAAACGGGGGCTATTTGAAAACATTAACACACATATTAAATGATTACTGCAAATAAGTTTTTTTACCACGAATCCGATATGCTAATTAATGTATCTTCGATGTGAAATTAAAGAAAAAAATTCTTCGACTTTGGTTTACTTTTTTACGGAAATGCCTATATGGACAATTTTCCAATTTCATTTTGGGTTCAAGAGCACTTTATTCCAAATTACAGCCGCGCCAATAAGAAAACTCAGCTGAAACCCGAGAATGGACCCTTCACCACACTGTGATACAGGGTATTATGTCTTTGTGTATATGTTTGTCAAGGCAAAACTAATCGAGGTAGATGCATAATTCCTTTTATGAATATGTATAGGATCACCACGATTTATGCATGTCCGTCCGTCCGTCTGTCTGTCCGTCCATGTTAAATTGTAAACAGAGTGCATTTATTTTCCGAATGAGGTGAAAGTTTGCACAAGTCACTTATTTGGCCCAAGGATAAACCCTATTGAAATTGGAGAAAATATGTTCAGATTTAGATATAGCTTCCATACAAACTTTGTCCTATTTTAAATAAATGTCCGATTTAGATAAGGTTTTGCACAGCGATTTTTGAAATCGGTTCAGATTTAGATATAGCTCCCATACATAATTTAGTCCGATTTTAAGTAAATGATGCACGAAACTCCCAATATTTTCCAATTTATATAAAATTTAGCACAGCGAACTGAATGAAGTCCAGTTTGATGTCTGTGAAGTTTTTTGAAATATAGTTTCGTCCGATTTTAGGTAAATGGTGTCCGATTGAGACAAAAGTAGTAGTTTGGGGAAAAAGGAATCCATTATTTTTATTTATTTATTTATTTATTTTTTTTTTTTTGTAAATGTTCCTTGACTGCTAACATGCCGGTCAACTTCGATCATTTCTCCGATTTTATCGACACTTTCGACGACCGGTCTACCAGTGCATCACCATTCACAATTTTAGCCGATGTAAAATGTACCGAATCGAATGCACCAAACAAAAACAGCAAATAATTTTTTTACTGCGAAATGTCACCCTTCCAACAAGCATAAATTTTAAATTGATTGATCGATGCTTTACGATAAATCTATCAGTACAGCCATCAAGAACCAAAAAAGGCGTGGAATTTATTATGAATATTTTTTCAAAGACCATCCTAGGCGAGCATTTTCAAAAAATATTTTTCAATGACTACAACAGGCGTGGATTTCTTTACGAATAATTATTAAGGACTACAATAGAATATTAAAGAACACTTTTTTTAAAAAAGGCGTGGATTAAATATTAAAAATATTTTTTAAGGACCACAATGGTTTGGATTTATAAAAGAATATTTTGTCAATGACAATTCAAGGCGTGGTTTTAAAAGAATATTTTTTAATCACTTTCTTTGGCGTGGATTTTTTTAAATAATGACTTTTTAAGGACCAATACAAGAAGTTAAGTTTCAGTGAAAAATTTTCAATCGCTTTCTTTGGCGTAGATTTTTAAAGATAAAAATGTAAAGAATAACTTTTTAAGAACCCATACAAGACTTGGATTTTTAAAATATAATTTTTTCGAGGACCAAAACAATTCTAGAATTTTTTATAAATTTGGTTGTCTAGAACGTTCAAGCCTTTTTCAAGAAAAATACATGGCGTAAATATTTTTAAAAAAATTTTATTCATGAAAACCGAAAAAATAATGGATTTCTTTTCCCCAACCTAATGTGTACCCAAAATGGTGAAGGGTATCATATAGTCGGCTCCGTCCGACATTTGATAAGGAATTGCAGGTTCAAATGGTTCCGTAACATTATATAAACGTAAACCGATATTAATAATTTTTGATACATCGATTTGACACCCCATGAGTACCCGAAAAATCTAAAAAATCTTTTTAAACCCCCCCCCCCCCAATCTGTTTAAAACCCCCCAATAATACTAAATAATTTTTGTTAAGAAAAGTTTCTACTCAAAAACAATTCTAAATAAAAATTTCCAGAATAAAAATGTCCAAAAATATGGAAACTTGGGATAAAACCAACCAAACGACCCAGTGAGAATCCAGTTAATTAAGTTGAAATATACATTCAAAAGCCAAAAAAATACCGAATAGTTGTAGAAAAGAGGAGGCAAATTTGAACGTGGGGCCCTTTGAACAGTGCTCATAAAATCTCTGTTTACAATTTTTCCGACCTGCAACCAATTTGGTTTATATGGAAATCTTTTTCTCCAGCGAAAATCAGCGAAAATAACTACTGGCATGTTTTCGCAGTGCCATGGAAAACATTTAATTTTTTCGTTGTAAGGACACATTTTTTCCGTTAACCATTTTTTTTTTTTTTTGCATTCCAACAATCATTTCAAACATAACTAAATGAAGTATCCTTTCAAGTATTTTACGTACCAAAAAATTATTAGAAATCGCCGTACAAACGTCATGAGGGGTCACCGTAAACACAAATTTGTTAACTTTTGGCTTCGATTACAAATGGGTTAATAGGACTACGAAATTAACTGTAATTTTCGCCATATTATGTCATAAGCATGCGCTCATGGAACACTGTCGAAAAAACGTTTATGATAGGTCCGATTTTTGTATATCTCTTATATATGAGCAACGAATAGTTAGAGGTAATTTGAATGATTTTTTTCCATCTATAAAATCAAAGACCCATGATTTTACCTATATTTTTATATTTGTTTGTTACTCCTAATTATGCTATAACTTTACTGAAACCTTAAATACTTCGATATCTCCATAACATAGTAGCCAAAAATATTTGAACACTTATTGTTTAAGTAAGAATCGCCTTTATATGCATTGTTGGGAAATGCATCCTTTGAACGCTCGTGTTCATTGTGTTTGTTTGCATACTCATTAGAAAACTTCATACTCCTTATTGTTACAACATTGAACTGTCAGTTTTCTAATGAGTATTGTTTTGCGCCAATGTCACTTTGCAGCATTGTTGTTATTGTTCATCTACTTCTCGTCACGATCGCTACTTCGTAACACAGGTAATCTGTTCGTTCTCATTTATCTTCCCCTATTATTATTTATATTTCAATAAAACTCTAAATCAGAAAACTAAAACGTTCGTGTTTTATTTTCTTTATTTTTCGAAACGCAATTTCGGCGCCTTAACATTTTGGTCCTATCGAACCGGATTCGAGCTTTGGAAGCAGAATTCTAATTGGCTTTTATTTGTTTTCATTTCCACAAAATAAACAACAACATCACCATCCCTATACATCATCATCACACTTCATTATCATCATCAACAACAAATCAGGTAGGTGAGTGCAGTGTGTTTTTAAAAAAAATTGTGAGCTCGCGAAAAAAAGAATAATAAACAAAAAACCAAAAAGTCTAAAGTCCAAAATACCAAAAAATTACAACTTTACAACAACAACAAAGGTCACTTTACAACGCGTCGCTAATCCCTATTTTTTCGTTTGTCGCCTTTAATTTTTCGATTGTCTATTATTGAACAGTGGTAACAAAAAACAAATATTTTTTATTGCGAATATATATTGTGGTAATAGTGGAAAAAAACTGCTCAAAAAAGTGTTTTTTAATTAATGTGTGTGGTCAATATTATTAATAAATTTTAATTAACGTTTGTGTTAAATTTTGATAATTTTATTAATAACATCGACCTAATTTTAATAATAAATATTAGATTCCAAAATATTCTTTACCTATTACCACTGTGTTGTGCGAATAATAATAGAAAAATAAACGTGCCCTTTCCCTTTAATATTCGCATATATCCCTGTTCAATAATACACAATAATATACACGTATATACGCTAGCGACATATTTACGTTGTACGGTCGCTTGTCTGTTTACTGCAGTATCATACACACACGCTACACACATAACTACTAATATCGTAATAGGCAGCCGTCGCTTGCCTACGATAAATATAATTTTTTCGTTTTTCTTTTGTTTGCGTGTACGCTACACTAATCGGGTCGGTCGATTGTGGCGTGTTGGCACGTTTGGAACAAAGTAATATTTTTTTTGTAAATTGATTAGTAGTGTGTGTATGAACAAATTGAAAGCTACTTTTGGACATTAGCTTATAGTTTACCCTACAGTCCGCAATTACGACAGTGTTCATCGGTTTGTAAAAATTATTATTTTTATTGTAATTTGAAATAAAAATAGTAATTTTTTGCCGTTTTCATTAAAAATTTGTGTCGTATATATCGAATTATTTATTAATTTTCTTGATATTTCATACATTTATATATTATATTTGTGCAGTTTTTGAGATTTTGTCGAAAATCTATACTTTTGGTGAATTTTATTCAACTTTCGAGACGGAAGTAGGTTTGTTTCTGCAAATTATTGAATCTTTTCGGATATTTTTTGGTAAATTTTCGAATTCTTATCGATTTTCTAAGGAAATCTTAGCAAATTTTGCTGTTTTTTTGGGGAAGAAATTTATTTTGTCGTAGCGATTTCAACTTGTTGTCAGCTTTTTATTGGAAAAGCTTTGGTTTAAATCATAACTAAATAGTTTTTTCTTTTGGATAATTTCTCGTGTTCGTGCGATTAAAAAGAAAATTGTAATTATGCCTTCTACTCCTCTAAATACCTACATCAGAGTTTCGGACGCTCTAGTCAAAATGTGTGATAAACTTCGGGCTTTAAAGGAAGATGATGTAGATATCTTTATCTTAGAAGTTAGAAGTGCCGAATTGTGCAAAAAATGGGAAAGCGTAGAGAATTATTTTGAAAGATGTATTTGCTTTTTAGAATCGTCTGAGGATTCGTGTCAGGAGGATGTCGAGTCTGTAGAATCAAAGCAGGAGGTCGTTTATGACATGTATGTGGATTGTTTGGCAATGATAAACCGGGCCTTGCACAAACTTCGGCAAGGAAACGTTCAATTAAATCGGGATCCGTCTGATATTCCTCAAGAAGTCCAGACACAATCTGCACCTCCTAGGGAAGTCCAGCCTAGCGATACTGATTTAAATAAAACGAACTCGTCCACCCACACTTGCCGAAATGTGGGTACTCAGGCTTCTAGCTCCCCAATATCAAGTATTGGGGATCCTAGAGGTAATTCGAGTTTCAATGTTGAGACAGAAAATTTAGACATTGTCCATAATCTAGCGTTGCCTCCTTGCGATATTGATGTTTTCGAGGGCGATTTTCTTTCGTGGCCAACCTTTAGAGACATTTTTAGCGCGGTATTTATAAACAATTCACGGTTGAGTGATATTGAGCGTCTTTGTCATTTGACGCGAAAAACTAGAGGGGAAGCTCGCGAGATTGTTTCCAAATTCCCCTTAACGAACCGCAGTTTTGGTCTGGCGTGGAACGCATTGAAAGCCACATACGATAATCCTCGTTTGTTGATACATAATCAGTTATCAATGGTTGCTTGTCCGCAATGTCCATTTACGACGTTCGTACGGATAATTGGGATCCGTTCTTAGTTTTTATTTGTCTTCAAAGGCTTCCGAAAATTACACAGACATTGTGGGAGCAAAGTGTTAAAGACAAGTCATCTGTTTCGCTTTGGGAAGACCTCGATCGATTTTTAACGGAACGGATTCAAACACTCATGTGTCTCCATGGTATGCGAGGAAATGACTCAGTCAAAAAATCTGGCGATAAAAAACTTCAAACCCATGTCATGAAACCATATCCTTATCGTAATTCCCCATCTTCTCCTAAGAATGATTGTATTCTTTGCCCTCAACAGTCCCATCAGCTTTTTGAATGTCCTCGATTCAAAAGTATGTCGCTATCGGCTAGATTTTCCACAGTGAAACGTCGTAGATTGTGTGTGAATTGTTTGCGTAGGGGGCACGAGGTGAAAACTTGTATTAGTCAGCATCGGTGTTCGAAATGTAGGCGTAGCCATCACACATTATTGCATCGTAGTGACACATCACCCAATAATTCTATTTCTTCGGTTGGTTCGGTAAACCGGAATCCTTCAAATTCACCAAATCCTGTCCCCATCAATCCTTCTGTCCCATCCACATCAACTAGTGTTTCTCGGCAAGTTTTCCACACGGCTCATAATAAATCCGTTCTATTGGGGACAGCTATTGTAAATGTCGTCCATTGTGGTGTTTCGTATCCCGCTAGGGCTTTAATAGATCCAGCATCAGAATCATCGTTTCTGACTCAAGGCTTGCAGAATAGGTTGAAACTCCCTGTAAGTTCAACAGATGTCACTGTTTCTGGGGTGAATTGTGCAATTTCGGCCAATTCTAGTAAAATATGCTCGTTGCAAATTGGAAGTCGTTGCGATCCTTCAGTGGTTTTAGAAACTCGTGCCGTGGTTTTGCCGTCCATTTCGGGGAATTTGCCCTCGTTTAATGTCTCGTCGGATTTTAGAGCCCAAGTGCCAAATATTCGTTTGGCAGATGATGATTTGTTTAATCCACGTCCTGTGGAACTTCTTTTGGGTGCAGACTTGTATCCACAAATTTTGTTGGAGGGTTCTCAGTCAATTCTTTCTGGGACTTTGCTGGCTCAAAATTCTGTTTTCGGGTGGCTTGTAACTGGACCTATCCCATCGTCAGAGATTCGTACCTTTGCCACTTTAGTTGACCGCCAAAATTATAATAGAAATTATATGATTAGATCGAATAAATCGGGGCGATCCACTTTGGCCCGCTCCTAATTGGAGTAGTGTAATGTGTTTCGTTGATCCTTTGAAGGTAAATTCTTTCACATTCCGCTTGCTAGATTACCAAAGGAATATGTTTACTTTACCAAAGAATATATGTGAATATGTAATTTGTGAAAGGCGTGATTTTATTTCGCGGCTATACTACTCCGGGCTCTTGTGGCATTTTATTCCAGCTTGTTCCACATATGGGTGGATTCTGGGAAGCGAGAATAAAAAGTTGTAAGCCACACATTTCAAAGCAAGTTAAATTTGAGGAATTGGCAATCATATTGGTCATATAGAGGCTTGCTTAAATTCGTGTTTCCACCCTAACTAGTAGCTTTGCCCCAGATCATTTCTTAATATACACGTCGTTTCTTTCTCCTCCTGAACCTGTCGTAATTGACAAACCTATATCGCTTGTGAATAGGTTTCGTAGAGTTCAAGAGCTTGCTAATTTGTCACGGTTGGGTTGTCACGTCAGAATCGTTGACGTTCGGTCGACAACAGGCATTGTAAAGCGGCCTATTTCTAAATTGTTTACATTGAAATATAAACGGAGTCCGTCACTGCGGATCCGAATCTATAGTCAAAAATTTCTAAAGAACATAATATAATATCGAAATCCGTATCTGCGGATTTAAGCAGTACCAGACCCGTATCTGCGGGTTCCTTTACAACTTTTAATTAAATATAGAATCCATAACTGTGGGTTCTATCGCGATCAATTCCATGGAAATCACGCCATGTTCGTATGGTTGAATCAGGGAGACCGTCCGTTACTGCGGGCGATACGTATGCTCATATTAAATTTGTATTTGAATTTGGAGAAAAAAAAAATGAATTTGAATTGCTCACACACTGCACCGCCTACCATATTATTATATATTACTTTAAGTAACTATCTCGTGAATATCTGTGTTACAACATTAATAATGTTGCAAGGCGGGCGCCAATGTTTAAGTAAGAATCGCCTTTATATGCATTGTTGGGAAATGCATCCTTTGAACGTTCGTGTTCATTGTGTTTGTTTACATACTCATTAGAAAACTGCAAACTCCTTATTGTTACAACATTGAACTGTCAGTTTTTGATCAGTATTGTTTTGCGCCAATGTCTCTTTGCAGCATTATTGTCATTGTTCATCTCCTTCTCGTATCGATATCTACTCGTAACACAGGTAATCTGTTCGTTCTCATTTATCTTCCCCTATTATTATTTATATTTCAATAAAACTCTAAATCAGAAAACTAAAACGTTCGTGTTTTATTTTCTTTATTTTTCGAAACGCAATTTCGGCGCCTAAACAGTAGGTGTACGTTTAGGTTATAGCGGTGCATTATGGTCAACATAAACTTGCATCGCGGTGGTTTTATCACGTTTAAGCCACATTTCAAGAAGTTTTTTTTTCTTTTTGATGATTAATTTTAAAATAAAAAAGTTCCAATGCCGGGCAAGGCGGAGCATGCACGTTGGAGCTTATACAAAATTATATTAATGGAATGAAAAAATAACATAATAATTGGGAGGGCACTATTAGAATTTTTAGTGTTTCAAGTAAGCTTTTATAATAAGTCTCACAAGCCAACTGCATAATAAAATGAATATGAACTTTTTTCAGCAATTTTACTATATTACTTGGCGATAAAAAATAAAAAAAAAAAACGATTTTATCAACCACAAACAAAAGCTTCAAATTAATGTACCGTTTGTGAACAATAAAATTAACCATTAACAACAATAAAATATTGTTTTCTATTTTTGAGAATAAAATGGCAAATACATTAAAACTTTTTACCGGGTTAACCTACTTTATGAGGATTTATTTCACATATATGCAAAGGAATTGACAATTGAAAACCACTGGGATAACAAAATCCGGTTAAATGCAAACATACTATAAAATTATTTTTACAAGAATACTTTAAGAAAGTGTTTGTAATTGTTGGACTTTTCCCCGCCAGATTTTAATTTCGTACACTGTGCGACTTTAGGAAACTTGTATCCAATACTACACTCTATAGGATCAAAAGGCTTGAGATTAAAACCATCTTTAGAGTTTAAACACAACCAGAGAGTCACGAGTCAGCGTCATACTTTTTCGCCGGCGTGAAAACCAAACGAACGAGTTGGCTAGCGTCAAAAAGGATGATTTGTTTTCATTTTTTGACAGAATATTATCCGTTGTGCAAACCAAATTCAATTTATTATTTAATAAACAATAATGTCAATGAACTTGTGGAGAATTATTGTTTTCCATTTTATTTTTAAATTTTTTATTCATTACATTTTAAAAAAACTACAAGAATTTGTGATATAAATTCTGTTTGTTTTGGCAAAATATTTTTGACATATCAAAATAGTGTTGGCCAACCCTTGTATATCTACCTTGAACCAATCAGAATTAAGCATTTTGGAAAATGACAATTATTTGTTTATCTTTTGAATATTATCGAACCAAATCTTTTTTGATCCCAAAGTCTTGTTTTCGATTCCATGGTCTTCTTATAAAAGTCTAATGCCTTTCTTTTTATCCCTTGTTTTTCGTTATTTTTAATTTGTAGTTCAATTTTTATTTGGAAATGGATTTGAAAAAAAAAAACAACAAATTGTTATGACATATAATGTTCCCATCAGCTGGTTTGATACGGTTACCTTCTTAATATACCTTGATCTATATACATTAATTAGAATTTGCTCATGACGTACAAATGAAATATATGTTAATATATTTTTAAATTATTATTAAGGAATTGAATATTTTAAAAAAGTGACGCTAAGGTAGTCAAAAGACTATTTTTTTGCAGTTTCTGAACTTTATAATATACAGTTGAAAATTCTATCGAATTTGTTAAAGTTGGTGGGGAGCTCATTTCAGCAGTCCACGTGGTGAAGAGTGTGGTTGTGATTTGATGGCGGATATTTTCATATTCCCCAGATAGAAGAAACTCATAAGACGTTTATCCTCTCACATAAGACATGAATATTAGGACCGGGCGCCATCATTGAAGGTTTCAGGATCTACGTGAACGAGAACGAAAATTCCAATAGATTTCTACAATTTTCAATAGATGGCTTTTCCTCTGTTGTTATGATATCAGATTTTATTTAAATTTTATACACACATTTTCGCGGTTTGGCGTGTTTATTCTTAAAATGCCTCTGTTATGCTTGATTCCCCCTAGATATGTTTTCATAAACTATTTTGTTAAAATGTATTTTGTCGATTCTTTACAGTTTCTATGTCTTTGGTATAAAGGCAATAAGGAATATTTAAGCCGAGTTTGGGGCCGAAATAAAGACATTTTATGTGAGGATATGTCTCTCCATAAAAAAAACATTAACAATTATGGAAAAACCACATAGCCGCTTAACAGTGAATAACTCTAATAAAAATTATCAAAGAACAATATATTTTTTCAAATTTATCGTGTGCATGATCTGAAGGACGAAATAAAGGAGAAGAAGCATATTTATAAAATAATTGACCACTTTGGGAAATAACAAATCGAAATTAAATAAAAAGGCACACAATTATGTTGTGAAATAATAAACTGCTAATTAATTTAATCGAAGGTTTCTTCCCATTATTCGTTGTGTCTTTGACATTGTTCAATGCGATTGTTTGCCGTCATAAAAATGTTCTTTTAATTTGTTGAAGTTGTTGCACCTAATTGCATCAGAACAATAAACAGTTAGGGGTTTCCTAAACCCTTTCCAGACGAAAATTCGAACCAAGGTTATTCCAAAGAACCTTTTCTCTACAGATGGCTTTTCACTTTTCCATCCTTTTCCAACTAATAAATAGTTGTTTTTATAAAAAACAACTGGGATTACGCCTGACTATTTTGCAAAAACAAAATATTTTTGCTAATATTAATTAAACTTTTTAATTCTAATTGGCATTTCGTTTCCATTCCAAATTTTTTCGTTTGTTACATATCCATATCAACATGGAGATTGCCACATCGTCGTCAAAGTCTTCGTCGTCGTCGGATTATGAGACACCCCACAGTTTCCTCTACTGCAGACGCAGAATTTAACACCACATGTTGCTGTACAACGGCCAGGAAATGCATCGTTTTTGCAGTTTAACTTCGATGGACTGCGAAATAAAATCAGCGAAATCGTAGACTTTATGAATCGGAATAACATTATGGTCGCCGCGCGAGCACAAGCTCTGCGAACATTGGTAGCCGCAACAAGTAAATTATGGGCAACGGTTAAGTCACTCTCGAAGCCCGGAAGGAACGGTGATAGAACGGCTGTCACGTTTAACGACGTAACGATGACTGGTACGGAGGATGACGACTTTTACCCAGGTTATAGAGCACCCCCGAAAGTGACATGGCAAAAAAAAGTGTGCTTAGTCGTATTAGAGCCATCCGAGCCGAGGAGGAACCACCACAAATTTCGAAGGATGAATTAACAGCATTCACACGGATACAGTGACCCAGGCAATGTACCAATACCATTTGAATGCAGTACTTGGAGTTCACCCACCACCTATAGCAGTAGAAGAACCACAGCTGCCTAGACAAATGAAAGTGGTTTTAGCTCAATTAAGATCAGGATGGTGCAGCCGCCTCAATTCGTATTGGGCCCGATTTGATAGCGCGGTACAAACACATGCCCTGCGTGTGGACTTGGACCTCATGATACGCTGCATCTCTTTGGACGGAATAATGGAAAATACAATAAACATGTAGGCAGTTGCTACAACAACAACAACGGATAGTACACAAGCCATAAAAGCAATAACTTCCAAAATTACATCTAAAACTGTTATGGAATGTATAAAAGACATTAATAATTTCTCACGACACGATCTTGTACGAATCATATGGGTACGAAGGCGACACACAAAATTCTTGAGAATAACGATGGGCCGGAAACTATACAAAAATATGAAGGGTAGATCGAAATGAATATAAAACTAAGCAAATCTTTCACTGGCTTTCTAAAGTACAGTTGCGGTCAAAATATGCCGCACAATGGTGCACTATATTATGATTCTGTATGAGAATATAGAATAAAAATTTCAACAGAACAAAAATCCAAAACAGAGCAGACGATTGACAAAACAGTCGTTTCAGTACAACAATATAGATATTACGGAAGTGCCCTCGCAGTCACCGGATCTAAATCCAATTGAAAATTGTAACTTCGAAAAGTGTAATTTAAGAAGAATACAATAAATCAATTTTAATACAATATTTTCAAAATACAAAAGTTTTTGATATTATTACAATATTGATAGCAAAGCAATTGGTAATGTTTAACTATAATTTTGCCAGAAAACTTTAAGCGATTCAAAAAAAGAAAATGGGTTTCTTCAGTGGGAATATTTGAATACATTACGCTGCTATTATTTTGACCGCAGCTGTATTTCCCATCGTTGGATATATTTTTTATTTAGAATGGAAAGGCTCTGAAAACTTAACTGTCACCAAAGCTGTATGGTCTGCAGAGCGTCAACAAGCTCATTAGAAATATTGACAAACAGGATTTTTAAAATAACAGATGTACTCATGTAGTACACTCGGCCTATCTGGGTTAATTAAGTTGCTCTTTTTGGGTGGTAAATGTCTAAAATTTTGTGTGAATACAGTAAAATCTCGATAATCCAGCATTGCTATTCCAGACTGTGTTTTCACAACTCATTGTGTATTCTATAATCTGGATTGTTTGTCTCTATTGACCATATAATCCGGATTATGAAGATAAATTATTTTTTAAGTTTTTTTTTTCGTATAAGAATTGTCGTATGGCACTAGCCAACATTTAGAATTATGAGCAGTGAATGTTTTGCTTATCAGTGCAGTGTTTTTTCCAGTAGGGAGGTCATGTAAAACGTAACCAATTTTAGTAAAAATGTACCCTTTTTTATTTAAATCTCATATTTTGCATGGGTCATCGTATTTTCGCCAACAAAACATATAAAGTCATATGATCTCTAAATCAAATAAAAAAATTAACCAATCTAAAATCTCTGTAATCTGGATTGGCGAATATTTAGGTATATAATTTTTAAACGTATAAAGTTATACATATATTATAACTTACCTTGATAACTCCTGACGCATCACATCTGAAATTAAAATCACCAAATATAAAAAATGGGACTAATCCATTTTCTTCATCCAGGTGAAACCTAATTAGAATAGTGCAAGCGACAAAATTTTTTATATTTTTTGTAATTGTTATAATCAATTAGAAGATACAACCAACCTTTCAATTGTATGCACTAATGCTCTTCTTCTTGTTCTACAATAAACTGATGGACTCTTGCATGCAGCTAAATTTGAAGCATCATGAAAAAGGTGTATGTTGATTTGGACTTCTCCGGTTATATAGAGTTTGATGTTGCCTGAATAAATATCTCTTCCTTCAGCATTTTCCCAGGTACGAGTAAAAAAATTCCAAGTTGTACGTTTTGAAAATTTTTGTGGATAAAGTAAATATTTCCAAGTGCCTTAAAATATAAACG
>NW_026876649.1:0-20168 GCF_032173495.1 Musca vetustissima
TATATATATACTTAATAGATAGAATGCAAAATTAATATACCCTTCGTACAGTTTCGAAAAGCATATAAATCCAGAGTATTTGAAAAAAAAAACCTGCCCATAACCTGTAAAATTTTCTACAATAGTTTTTTTTTTTGTTTTTTTGTGCGTGAACAGATCAATTTAATTTATAATGAAGTTCACTTTGCCAACAGTCATTTCAACCGTTTCATATCCAGTAAACACTGTAAAGTGAATCTAATGTAGTCGTGTTTGAAAATATTAATGAAACAAATGTCTCCAACAACTTTGATTTTGTTGCTGTTGTTGCATACAATTTTATTGCCGCCCAAATCGTATTTGCTTTTCTTTTTTGTCACTTTTTCCCATACGTTTCGTTTTATAGTGGCCACTATTGCATGGATGGTATGTTAAGTTTTTCATTGCGTTTATAACACCTCACAGTTGTCACTTTATACCCTGTGACTTCTGAACAGGGTATAATTCTATGAACATTATGTCAGGTCTGTCTGCCAATGGCCACACATAGAAAATATACCGAAACTAGTCAAGATCAAAAAAAAAAAAAAATAGTTGAGACTGGATATAGTTACAATATAATTCGCCAAATTTCATATTTTATTCGACCGACTTTTGTTATTTTTTTCAGAGTGTACTAAATGTTCGGTCTGGCCGAAGTTAATGTCTACTTTAAATTATTTGAGATCCAGCCTGTAGGCCTAAAAGTGGTGTAGCGTATCGATAATAAGCAAATTTAATTTGCCCATTCATTTAAACAAGGTCAATATCAGTACAAAAACCAGCGACGTGTTACAATGCGTGGGATTTGTGATCAGTTGGCTGGCGACATAGGCTCAGATGGATAGGCGTCAGACAACCCACCACAATTGGCTAAATGTATCAATAAATGAAGCTGTTGTTGTTGCTGCTGCTACTGCTGCTACCACCTGGGTGTTTTGATGATTTGAAATGTGGTTGGCCAAAGAAAGTATTTTGTTTGTCAGTGGCTTTCGGATATTTCTTTTTTTTCTGCTTTGTTAAGTTTATGTGACACGGATAAACAATTACAAAATGGATTTGAATTGAGTTGTTAGCAGTATTTGTAGACGGGTACTTAGGCAAATGTCAGTGAATGTAGATCTGCATGTGTGTGTCTTCTTTTTTTCCGATTGTCAAGTGTACACATATTCGGTCATTTCTTCATTTTCGATTTCAGTTAATTTTTAGGGATGGGTGGGTGGCATGAACTCATGTGTCACTTTGTCGTTGATGTTACACGTTATGCTAAATCCTCGTGCTTGTCTGCTGACTACTGTACTCGGGTGATTTATGATAATTTCTTTTAATTTTTTTTTTCTTTTTTGAAATAGTTTCAATTTCGAAAATTAACCACTACTTAATAAAAGACCCTTGATCTACATACATAAACATAAGTGAAAGCCAGCGCACATGCCTATGTGTTTCTAGTAATCAGTTTGAATTGACTATTCAATCGGGAAGTTACGATGTTGCTATTTAAACGAATTCATAACAAATTTTAAAAAAATTTCGAGGGAAGACATTTTTATGTGGTTTTCACTAATGGGATGGGCCGTCAAAAATTTATGTTGACAATTCGTATAACCAATAAGCTGGTACTGTGTTTTCTTTTGCTTGTTTTGTCTAAAGTTCGGTTCAGTTCCAGTCCTTGAAGTGGTCCATATTCCAATGTAAATAATATATTTATACCCTACACAACTATGTTGTCATGGTATTATAGCTTTGTGCAGCTCCAAATGTTTGTAACGCCGCGAAATACAGGCCACAGTTATGGACCAATCATCACGAAATTTTGCATGAAGTCCATTTTTTGGTCCATTTCATCCCCTAAATATTAACCGATTTTTACCAAAAACAATAGGGACCTTCATTGGGTTCTGGCCAATGAAGGTCCCTATTGTTTTTGGTAAAAATCGGAAATGGACCAAAATTTTTATTTTTGTCTGATTTTCTGGTCGCTCCAGAGGCCGCAATTATGGACCAAACACCGCGAATTTTTACATGGAGAAGAGAATCAGGCCAAAGAATAAGATTGCCTGTTTTGATAAAGATCGCCTAATATTTAGCGGGTCAAATGGACTCTGATTTTTGTGTGAAAAATGACAAAATTTGTATTCTATAGCGTATATTTACCCATGAAGGACATACACCCCAGAAGTTGACAGTATTACCAAGAGGAGTTGTTGATCTTTAAATTGATACCAATTATATGGTTGTATGTACTCTGATGTGGGAGTTATACGTAATTAGGTAAAGGTGACTATATACATAGTATTACTATTAAACTCCATTAGAGGACGGAAATGTCGCGCTGATCGCTTTGAAATTGTACATGAAGTCCGATTATGGTCAAGGACGACGCCTATAATTTTCGGTGAAGTTGCGATTTCATTCAGGGAGTGCAATGATTTTCTAGTCGCTCTAGAGGAAATTATTATGTGCAAAGTACAGTAGATATCGTATATAAGCACATCTCATATAAGAAAAAATCGCATATATGAAAGCTTATCATAAACACCGAGCTTATACTTTCTTATATTCGATAATTCCATATATGAAAAAAACGCATATAAGAAAGAAATCTCCGGCTTTTTTTTGAGTTTCTTATATCCGATATCTACTGTATCACATATTTCACAAGGTGAAGGGGATCTGGCCAAATACTTAGAGCGGCTTTCTAGATGATCGGGGGGTCAATATTCGGGGGGTTAAATAAACCAAAACCTAAAGTGTCCATTTTTTTTATTTTACGGCGTAAAAATTCACTTCAAGAAAAAAATGGGAAATTTGCCAGGGTTAGAAAGTGGAGTTGTTGATCTATAAACGGTAAAAAGGGTGCAAATATTGCCCAGGCTCAGAATATAGTTATGGTTGACCCCGTCCGACTATACTGCTTCGCTCACTGGTTTTGTTGTTGTTTTTGTGTTTAAAGAAAAGTCCTTATTTTTGATGGCGGGCATGATAACTCCTCACTGGAATATCGGAATCCGAAAATTTCAACGGTTTTAGAAAGAGAACATGTCTGGCTCTCATATGAACTGCGTGACTTCGCACAAAAATTTATTTAAATGGCGGAACTTTGAAAAAAATATTGGAAAATCACCTATTTTTGACCACAAACCATTTTAAAAAACCAGTGAGCGGAACAGTATAGTCGGACGGGGCCGAACATATGATACCCTACACATCTTCCACGAAAATCTAACTTTCTGCGGTACTGCATTTTGAGTGTGGGCAATACTTCGCGATATTTGCACCCTCTTGACCGACTAGAGGTCAACAAATATTATTACTACTAATATTCAGTACAGTCCTTTTAATTACTTGTCCAGATTTCTTTCACCGTGGGTTGTGTTGTAATGTTCGGTTTTCAATTGTGGCCTA
This sequence comes from Musca vetustissima, assembly GCF_032173495.1. Classification (NCBI taxonomy): domain Eukaryota; kingdom Metazoa; phylum Arthropoda; class Insecta; order Diptera; family Muscidae; genus Musca; species Musca vetustissima. The sequence goes on from NW_026876649.1 coordinate 3,424, forward strand.
TAGGTCGACTCGAAAAAACACAAAAAATAAGTTTTCGACCCACTTCATCCCAATATTATTATCTGACCATCACCGAAAATTATAGGCGTTATCCTTAACCATACCTGGATGCTCATAGAAAATTTCAAAGCGACCCGCGTTACTAAATAATATATGAACTAAATAATATACTAAATAATATATGAATACGTAAGCATCTGTAAATATGTAGGTGTAACACCCACATCCGAGCACATAGAACAATATAATTGGTATCAATTTAAAGGTCAACCACTCCTCTTGGATATACTATCAACTTCCCGGGTCTATATCCTTCAGGAGTTAATATATACGCCATAGAATAAAAATTTTGTCATTTTCCACACAAAAGTCTGTGGCCTGTATTGTGTTTACAAGTTATAATGGACAGACGGACGGACGGACACACATGTCTAGATCGACTCAGCTAGTCGAGATATGACGATCGGTATACCTAAAGGTGGGTCTAGGACCAATATTTCGCGGCGTTACAAACTCTTGGGGCTGCACAAAGCTATAATACCCTGACAACATAGTTGTGTAGGGTATAATAAGGAAGATATTCAACGATTGATTGTATCCTAGTTCATACGATAGCTATGCACTCACAGACAAAGGTGTCAAAATTTGGAATCGATTGAATTATTAGTTTTTGAGTTATCGTGCCCGCCATTCGTAAAAACACTGCTTCGAGAAAAATGCGTTTAAAGTTTGAGAATCATCCTTGCCGTCACTTGATGCTGACTCAATAAATCGGCTATATCTTCAAGAGTTGTTGAGATTTTTACTCGAAAATTTTTAGGGACATTCTAGAATTAGAGTAGATTCGAATTAAATCAAAACAATTTTTGACTCCGAGAATGGGGGGGTCCTCTTAACCTCGATTTTCCCTGCAATTTCTGAACCGAAATTGGTCGAATTTAGAAGGTATCATATTTAGTCCTGTCTGTGCTTTTTAGTGGATAAAAATCTTCGTCGGATGGCTGTATGTTCATTTTCCAATTGATGTATCTAAAATTTAAAGTTGCAGTGTTTGGTGAAAAGAATTTCCTATTTGCATAGCCCCGATATAAAGGTATTCCCCTGGATTTTAAGAATTTTTAAGAAAAAATCTTTAATATTTGGTATCGTTTTTAAGTAGATTATGTATGTTGATGTCTCTAGCCCAGTTCTCCATTCCGAATGTCTGACATTCAGTATTGGGGGCAGTTCGTTTCATGAACACTATTTCACCGATCCTTTACTTTCCGCTTGAAAACACGAAATAATCAAACCCAATACAGGTGGTACGGGTGAACGAAATTTAAGAAAAAAACTTTTACCACAAACCTCGTTAAAACAAAGTTCATTCACACTTGAAATTAAAAAACACTCTTTTAATCAAGATATTAAAGAAGAAAACAGAATCACAAATGAAATTATGCAATATAGCATGTAATTGTCATTACTCATCATTTCTTTCTTTAGAGAATTGTCATCATCACCCATTCCACATTTTTATGTGGGATAATGACGCCGTGATTCTGAAGAAATCGGCATTGTTTTGCTGTATTTTGATGTGGCACCACAACAACCCTGTGAAAATAAGAAAAATTCACATAATTTATTGGATTCGAATTATGTTGGGTAGTTAGTGATCCAACAAAAATCCAACAAAAACAATTGCAAAACAATTTTGATTTTTTGTCGCAAATTGATGTCTATATTTTATTTTTTTTATCTATACTAATAAAAAAGTAAAGTGATTGACTGACTGACTGATTTAACGCTTCGTCAACCCCCAGACAAAAAGCCTGAAGCTAGATTCTTGACATTTTGGGTGAGGGTCACTCTTGGTCCAAAGGTGTCCAAAGGAAAATTGTACTAGAACGGTACGAAAAGTACTAAAAAGTACTAAATGTGATACCATTTGTATTTCGCGAACCGGAACTCTGAAATTTGGATTGGTGGTCGCTGATGGAGTGTAGGATAGATGTACCAAAGGGTTTTTGAAAATTGGAACTATAACTATCAGAAAAATACCAAAAGTACTTCATTTGGTACAATTTCGTAGCATGTGAATGGATAGAGCTAAAAACTTGAAATTTGGGATGCGAATTAGGTTTGAGATGTGTGAGTCTAGTAAAAGAGATGATTTTGAAAGCGTGTTCTCATATGTACGAAAAGTACTATATTTGGTACAAATTTAATTTGGAGATACAAATCGAGCTGGAATCCTTAAATTTGAAGATAACATTACCGTCTTAGTGTATGATTGGGATATGTACGTAGTTTTGGAAATTTTTTACTTATGTGTTCGAAAAGTAGGAAAAGTAGGAAGTTTTAGAAATTTGTACTAATGTATACCAAATTTGGTACAATTTGAATGGTGTGTGAACCAATAGTGTTGGAATCCTGAATCTTGGATTTTGGATCACTGTAAGGGTGTTGGTTTGGGTTAAGTATGAAGTTTTGGAAATTCGTGCTACTGTGTACTAAATTTGGTACAATTTGAATTGTGGGTGAACCGATAGAGTTGGAATTCTGAAACTTGAATTTAAGATCATTGTGATGGTGTAGGTTTGGGTAAGACGTTTTGGAAATTCGTACTAATGTGTACTAAATTTGGTAAAATTTGAATTGTGAACATATGGAGTTGGAATCCTGAAACTTGGATTTAAAATCACTGTCGGGGTGTAGATTTGGGTTAAGTAGGAGGTTTTGGAATTTTATACTACTGTGTACTAAATTTGGTACAATTTGAATTGTGAGTGAACCGACAGAGTTGGAATATTGAAACTAAGATTTAGGAGCATTGGCGGAGTGTAGGTTTGGGTTAAGTAGCAAGTTTTGGAAATTCGTACTACTGTGTACTAAATTTGGAACAATTTAAATTGTGGGTGAACCAATAGAGTTAGAATCCTGAAATTTGAATTCGGAATCATTGTGGGGGTGTAAGATCAGGGTATGAAGGAAGTTTTGTTGGATGGTAGAGGAGGGTACTTGTGGAAATAGTGTTTGATAAATGGAACTAAATTTGGACAAATTTGGATTTGGGTGAACCTTTAGAGCTCTAATTTATGGTCGATATTAATGTGTGGATTGTTTTTTATGACGTATGCAGTTTTCTGTGAAAATAACATAATATGTTAATACATGTTTAAGTATTTCCTACATTCGCTAACGAAGTTGCCGGCATATATTATATATACCGGCTAGTATATTTTATATACCGATTTCTTTTGTTCGGTGGCTTATACTAAAATTTGATGGAGAATATGATTGTCGTTGGTACCTTCCATCTAAAATGACCTCTTATGGGAAAAATTAGTGCCAACTCAGAGTAAGTGAGTCAGATTTTTGACAAATGAACTTTCAATTATTTCTGGAAAAGGGGACTGAAAAGACCCCCTAGGCAAGTCGATTAGAAAAAAATATTCGTCCCGTTTAATATTACCGGTGTCTCTGGCAATATTAACAGGTATTATGTCTTTGCTACAGGTATTATGTCTTTGTGCATATGTTGGTAACAGGCAAAAGGAAACGTACACCCATGGTTCCTTTTGAGAATGTGCATAGAATCGCTTTCTAAGTCGATTTATGCGTGTCCGTCCATCTGTCCGTCTGTTAATGTTAAATTATAAACAAAGTACAGATCGTATTTATAATCCTATTTAGATGAGATTTGGTACAACTCATTTACTCGGTCCAAGGATGAACCCTATTGAAATTGGTGGTTCAGTTTTAAATATAGCTCCCATATATATTTTCGTCCGATTTAATGTAAATGGTGCACCAAAGTCCCTATATATTTTTTGATTTGCACAAAACTTGACATGGCATACTGAATTAAAACTAAAATGATGTATGTTAAGTTTCGTGAAAATCGGTTCAGATTTAGATATAGCTCACATAAATATTTTCGTCCGATTTAAAGTAAATGATGCATCAAAGACCCTATATATCATTCGATTTGCACAAAATTTTGCATGGCGTACTCAATTGTGTCTGAAATGATGTGAGCTAAATTTCGTAAAAATTGATTCAGATTTAGATATAACTCCCATATATATTTTCGTCCTATTTCATGTATATGGTGCACCAATGCTCTTATATTTTTTTCGATTTGCAAGAAATTTAGCATAGCGTAATGAATTGAGTCTAGAATGATGTTTGTTAAGTTTCGTAAAAATCGGTTCAGATTTAGATATAGCTCCCATGTATATTTTTGTCCGATTTTAAGAAAATGGAGCTCTAAATACTCAAATTTAGCAAAACGTCCTGATGTTAATACAAATTAATCTCTGGCAAGTTACCTTGAAATCGATTCAGATTTAGATACAGCTCCCATATATAGGTATATTTTCGTAATAATTTTATGTGAATGGTCCACCAAACTCCTAATGTTTGTCCAATTGACAAGAAATTTTGTACAACATATCAAATTGAGACTAGAATGATGTTATAGCGTTTTGTTGAAATCGGTGCAGATGCAGACATAGCTTCCATATATATTTTCGACGACTTCATTTTAATTGTACACAAAAATAATCAAAGGGTATTTGATTGAGATTCAATTTTGAACACTTTAAATTGATTTACATATATGTATCCCATTGTACGAGAACGACTCTAAATCTGCCCGAATCAAATGAAATTTAGCATAGGTTGTATAATGGCAGTATATGGATTCATATTAGTCGCTTCACATATAGAAAAAGATCACATATTTATGTTCATTCAATTTCATGCCAATGAAATCATGCCTTTTTTGCAATAAATTCTCAGCCGTTTTTAGACCAGTTTCAATTAGAAGATTTAAGTGCCACTAATTGTGCGTTGATATTATTTAAAGCAATTAAATTAATTGCATTGGTATTAATAAATAACTATTTACTTTAAATATTCAAATTTATATGGTTAACATTATGTTATGCGTCACGCCATTTGGATGTGACAAAGGAAATATCCGTTAAATTAGGTTAGCCCAAAATAGTGCGAACATTAAACACTATCGCCGAAAAAGGAATCTTATAAAAGAGACGAACGTGTGTTGCGACGCTATGCAAAATTATATAACACATTTCGTGCAAAAAGAAAAAAAAAACAATTTTCTTTACAAAATTAATGAACAACTATGTTTAGGGTTTTTTTGCTATTAAAAATTAATTAATTTGTACAAAATGTGCACAAACTATGGCTTGCCACAATGAAGACCATATTTTGCACACGAAAAACCGTTTTAATCGAATAAAAATTATGAATTATTCGATAATACAGTTTTAAACGTGGAACTCTAATAAAAAAGCCAAACAAATATTTTGAGGTTTTTTGTAGCATTTCCGAAGGCAATGACATTTGAAGCTTTCGCTTTTGTTGTTTTAATAAACATAAATATTTGTGTGTGTGTGTGTGAATGTGACTATTTTGTTGCTACAGCCGTTTGTGTTTTAGTGGGGTAATGATCAATTGGATAGTGTTGAATAATCAATGAGGGGGTGGTGCTGACACGATGGAATCGATACTAACTGTTAGCCATAGTATCTAGAGGAGAATGAATAATAGTCATAGTAAGTATATAATTTGTTGTCGTGCCAGCAGAAATTCTAATTTTATTAAAAAAGAATTTTTGTTTAATTATAAAACATTATAGTGTTTTTGGCATGATATTTTTGTTTAATGCAGATTATGGGAACAGTTTAGAAATGAAAACGTCATTAACGAATTACGTCGCTGTACATATTTGAGATGAATTCATTGTCATTCTTATTTAATTTTACATGCAATCTTGAATATAATTTTGTAATCATCATCATCAAAAAATTGCAGATTATAACAAGGCATTTGAAATAAATCTTGAAGTTATTTGTAATACTCGTTTATAATCAACCATTAGGAAAGCAATAAAATCGGACGGGGCGGACTATATGATACCCTTCACTACTTTGGATATATTCAACAGATGTATCCTAACAGATGTTGCATTTTTGAAGAACCATTAAAATTATATTGGATGAATTAAAATGTGTCATCTTTATCTGAAGGTGAACCGACTTAGACCAACCCATTAACATGTTATTCTGCAACCTATACCAAATTTTAAATTTGGACAGACAAGAGACGTTTGTTTAGAATGGGACAACATAATAAGCAAATCTCAATCGGACACCCGTGGCCCTATTAAAATGAAATCGATCGAAACCACATATGTATATGCGCTATGTATGCATTTCTACAAAACGTAATTACGTAATTCTATGCTCAATTTTGTACGTTGGGCGAAATTTGGTGTTATTTTTAAAAACATGAGATGTTGTGTACACCATTACTTAAAATCGGACGAAAATATATTTGAAAGCAATATCCAAATGTGAACAGGTTAGGTTATACTAATATCAGTACATTTTGTGCTTTAGCCATATTTTGGGTCTTGATGCAGTATTTTGTTAAATCGGACAAAACTATATATGGGAGCTATATCTATATCTGAACCGATTCCAACAAAACTTGACAAACCTTATGTTATAGCAACTTCAGTATATTGTACAAAATAGTGTGCAATCGGCCAAACTATGGGCCTTTAGTGCACAATTTACCGATTTTACATTAACTCGGACGAAAATGTATATGGAAGCTATATGCAAATCGGAACCGATTTTCACGAAACTTAGCACACATCATTCTAGACATAATTCAGTACGCTATGCTAAAATACGTGCAAATCGAAGGATATATAGGAGCTTTGGTGTCCATTAACATAAAATCGGACGAAAATAGATATAGGAGCTATATCTAAATCTGAATCTTTACACACATCATTCTAGACTTAATTCAATACGCCATACATAATCGAATAAATATCGGTGCCTTTACATACAATTGGACGAAAATATATATGTGAGCTACATATAAATCTAGGATAAATTTAGTACGCTATGACAAATTTCGTGGAAATAGAAAGAAATGTAAGGGCTTTGGTGCTCCATTACCACAAAATCGGACGAATATATATATATATATATATATATAAATATATAAGAGCTATATCTAAATCTGAACCGATATTCCCGAACCGATGTTCCCAGGGGGCCCACCATCATATTTAACATTGGCATGTGTAAACCAGTGAGCGGAGTAGTATAGTCGGACGGGGCCGATCATACGATACCCTACACAACTACGACGGAACTGTAATTTTCTGCAGCTGTTTATTCCAAGCCTGGGCAATATTTCGTGATATCTACACCCTGTTGCCCGATTAGGGGTCAATAGGACCTCTTCCTTACACTAACATATTTTCCGAATATTACTAATATTCTGTACAGTCCTTCTAATTACTTGTCCAGATTCCCTTCACCGTGGGTTGTATTGTGATGTTCGGCTTGAAATTGTAGCATATAGATCGACTCGAAAACACACAAATCATTAAGTTTTCGGTCCACTTCATCCCAATATTATTATCTGATCATTGTCGAAAATTATAGTCTTTGTCCTTGACCATAACCGGAACCTCATGGAACATTTTAAAGCGATCAGCGCTATATTTCCGCCCTTTAGTGTGGTAATGGTTTACTAAATAATATGTATATATATATATATATATATATATATATACGTAAGCACCTGCAAATATTTACGTGTAACTCCCACATTCAAGTACATACGACGATATAAATGGTATCAATTTAAATTTCAACCACTACTCTTGGATATACTATCAACTTTTCGGGTATATGTCCTTCAGGAGTAAATATATACGCTATTTGTCATTTTGCACACAAAAGTCAGGGTCAATTTGACCCGATAAATATTGACCGATCTTTATCAAAATAGGCATGCTTATTCTTTGGCCCGACCCCCTTCTCTCTGTAAAATTTCGTGATGTTCGGGCCATAATTGCGGCCTCTAGAGCGACCCGAAAAACGGACAAAAATTAAGTATTTGGTCCATTTCATCACCTAAATATTAACCGATCTTTACCAAAAATATGGGTCTTCATTGACCAGAACCTATTCTATATGCAATTTCGTGAAGATTGGTCCATAACTGTGGCCTGTATCGTGTTTACAAATTATAATGGACAGACGGACGGACACACATGTCTAGATCGACTCAGCGAGTCGATCGGTATGCTTAAAGGTGGGTCTACAACCAATATTTCGCAGCGTTACAAACCCTGACAACATAGTTGAGTAGGGTATAAAATTATTACGAAATTAATGATAATCATCAACATTTTTTTATTTAAAAAGGACTTTCAGAAACTAGTGTTTATAGAACTAATCGACGACTTGATATGTTCTCAATAAAGGATGTATCGATCGTCTGCGACCGTTCGTAAAATTATGAGTTTTTACTGATAATACAAAAAAGCCCTTAAAAATTGTATGTAAATAGAAAAATTAATTTTAATTCTTTAAGGGAATATTTTCGGAAAATCGCCGATTTTTGACCATAACACAAGATAAAAAATAAGGAAGATCTTGACCTTTATCCGAGAATGGGGAGGTCCCCTTTATTAAAAAAATTTACCGCCACCTTTGATCCATCCTATTGAATTTTTACTTTTTATACCCTTCGCCACACTGTGGTACAGGGTATTATGTCTTTGTGCATATGTTTATAATAGGCAAAAGGAAACGAGATAGACACATGGTTCCTTTTGAGAATATGCATAGAATCACTTTCTGAGTCGATTTATGCATGTCCGTCCGTCCGTGAGTCTGTTACAAAGTACAGGTCGCATTTATTATCCGAATTGGATGAAATTTGGCACAGCTCATTCATTTGGCCCAAGGACGAACCCTATTGAAATTGGGAAAGATCAGTTCAGATTTAGATATAGCTCCCATATATATCCTTCGATTTGCACGAAATTTGGCACAGCGCACTGAATAAAGCCTAGAATAATGTATGTTAAGTTTCGTGAAAATCGGTTCAGAAGTACTCCCATATATTTGTTCGTCCGATTTAATATAAATGGTGCACCAAAGACCCTATATATTCTTCGATATGCACAAAATTTGGCATAGCGTACTGAAATGAGTCTACAATGTTGTGTCCTCAGTTTCGAGAAGATCCATTTAGATTTAGATATAGCTCCCATATATATTTTCGTCGGATTTTACATAAATAGTGCACCATGCTCCTAATGTTTGTCCGATTGACACGAAATTTTGCACAACGTGTCAAATTAAGACTTGAATGACGTTATTGGGTTTTGTTGAAATTGGGGCAGATGCAGCCATAGCTTCCATATGTATTTCGAACAGGTGTGTAATTGAGATTAAAATTTTAACAGTGCGGCGTACCGAATAGTGTGTATCAATTTGCTATAAATCGTTTTCCATGAAATTGTCACATGGTATGCAGACGTCTAAATCTGCCCGAATGAAATTTAATGTTTACATTGGTTGCAGAAGAACATGAGTATGTTCTTTCGAGGGAACAATGACATACACTTGTAAGAATACATATGCACAATATACCCAAGTGGTGAAAGGTATCATATAGTCGGCCCAGTCCGACTTTACTACTTTCCTTACTGGTTTTCTTATATAATAGTAATCAGCGTCCCCGGAACCCCTATATCTTATATTTACTTTTTTCATAAACCTCTGTTCTAATTTCGGCCAAAAATGAGATCTCTGGCACATAGTGCAATGCCTAAACGTCATTTTTCATTGGCACATATCTGTCAATGCAAATAGAATAAATTTATTTTGCGAATCAGAATCAAGTGTATATTTAAAAGAACAACATTGTTTCTTCATTTTCTTTTGCAAATCCACTTGGCAACAAGAAATATCAAAAATTTTAATATTTGGTGTGGATTTATTGAAGTTGGTAATATTCCATAGAGTGAACGTTTTTTTTTTTTCAGCTACATTTATGACAAAATGCATTTAATATTCAATTGCAATTTGTTGCTGCAGCTACGTGTCACTTGGATGAGAGTGCAAAAACAAACTCCCATTCAATAGACATTGTGGCCACCAGGCATGACCAGAATTATGATTTGTTGTCAGTACCCCCGACTAGGTAGTGAGGAGGCCTGAATGGCAGGCAGTACTTATACAAATTAATTTCTTTTCGTTTTTCCTATCTCTTTGTTGTTACAACAAGTGGTTTTGAAATGATACACATTGAACTTAAATTACAGCGATTTGTTTTTGTGCGCTGTTCATTTTGATCCGAATGCATTTAGTTTTGTGAAATGTGTGGCTGGCTGCATGGGCGATAGTTGCAACAACAGCTACGAATAATTAAACTTTCGTTTAATATGATCGACAAAAACAAAAAAAAAAACAAAAAACAAACACGATACGCATTTTTAGGCATTTCAATTTTCAAAATATAACATCTGCATAAATAATTACGCCTTTAATTTAGTCTTGAACAAATGCCCTTTTTGCCACCGCTATTATCACCACCCCCCTCCAACCCAGGCAACAAGTCTGTCTGTAAGTGTTCAGTGTGTAAATTCAACATTAAAATCCAATCGAAAGACAATGCCAGACCTTGCGTCCCGCGGCAGAAGAGATAAAATGTAGAAATGCCCTTTTTTGTGCAATACGTGTCGTGCATTATTTGGACTTTCTAAATTCGAACTGAAATTGTCAAATATTCAGTTTATTTGTATTTGTATTTGTAATGTACAATAGTGTAATTATTGGGCAATTTGACATTTTCGTTTAAAATATACGATCACATTAAATAGCAATCTATGCAAATGCCAACGAATTCTATCGGATTTTTAATTCAATTACCAGTAGAAGGGGTGCAAGTGTCAGAAAGTGTATCAAATTAATTTGTGGAACAACATGGGATACGGCAATAAATTTCGATACAACATCATTCCAAAAAAAATGTAATGAGTTGTGTTGTTAGAAATATTTCACTTTGGAATTTAAATTATTCGAAGAGGAGTTAAAATATAATGTTGGCATATTGGAAGCTATATCTTCCAGCTCAAATATTAGGTTGGGGAAAAAGAAATCCATAATTGTTTCGGCAGATGGCTGTACTGATAGATTCCTCGTAAAGTAACGATCAAACAATTTCAGATGTATGCTCGTTTGGAAGGGTGACATTTCGCCGGAAAAAGAAATTATATTGCTGTTTTTTGTTTGGTGCATTTAGTTTTGAGTAACAGGGTGTTAACCAGTAAGGAAAGTAGTAAAGTCGGACTGGGCCGACTATACGATACCCTTCACCACTTTGGATATATTCAACATAGTATCCTAACAGACGTCGTCGGAATACAAATTTAAGTACGTTGTGTCAATCAATTCACATTAAGTAGGACTAAAATATATATGGGAGCTATAACTAAATCTGAACCGATTTTCACGATACTTATAACACTTTACTCTTGACCTAATTCATTACCCTATACATAAAATCGGACGAAACTATATATGTTATCATAATCTCAACCTATGCAAAATTTCGTTCAAATCGAAAGTTATATAGGGACTTCGGGGCATCATTTACATAAAATCCGACGAAACTATGAATGGGAGCTATATCTAAATCTGAACCGATTTTCACGAAACTTAACACACATCATTCTAGACTTAATTCAGTACGCTATACCAAAATTCGTGCAAATCAAATGATTTGCAGGGACTTTGCTGGAACATTTACCTAAAATCGGGTGAAACCATATATGGGAGCCATATCTACATCTGAACCGATTTGCATGAAATTTAGCACACGTCATTCTACACTTAATTTAGTACGCTATACCAACATTTAGCACAAACCATTGTCGACTTAATTTAGTAAGCTATGCCAAAATTCGTGCAAATCTAATGATTTTCAGGGACTTTGGTGCACCATTTACCTAAAATCGGGCGAAAATATATATGGGGGTTATATCCAAGTCTGAACCGATTTTCTCCAATAGGGTTCGTCCTTGGGCCAAACCAATGGGCTGTGCCAAATTTCATCCAATTCGAATAATAAATGCGACCTGTACTTTGCTCACAATGGACGGACGGACAGACGGACATACATAAATCGACTCAGAAAGTGATTCGATGCATATTATCAAAAGGCCTATCTCGATTCCTTTTGCCTGTTACAAACATATGCACAAAGACATAATACCCTCTACTCTAGTGTGGTGAAGGGTATAAAAATGAAAGCGAACAAAGTGAAAATTCGGTCCATTTTACAGTTTTTCATTGACAAAGGGGAAAATGCAAGCCATGCGGCTAAAGTTGTGAATGGTGTTTATGGTTTCGTAGATTCCGTTCAGGCATGTTTGAGGTTAAGAATGCACCTCGCACAAGTAGGCCGGTCGTCGAAAATGTCGATAAAATCAGAGAAATGATCTAGGTTTACCGGCATGTTAGCAGTCGTAACATCGCCCAAGAGCTAAAAATCGACCATAAAACTGTTAAAACATTTACACAAAACTGGATTGAAAAATAAGCTCCATGTTTGGGTGCCACACCAATTAACGGAAAAAATAGGATGGATCGAAATGCCATCTGTGAAGCCTTGACCAAACGGAATGAGATAGACTCATTTCTTAAACGGATGGTGATTGGAGATGAGAAATCGATCACATACGATAACCCTGGGCGAAAACGATCATGCTCAAAGAGTGGTAAAGCACCTCAAACGGTGGACAAACTAGCACTAACGGCCAGGTAGATTCTGCTATGCATTTGGTAGGGGATTATTTATTTATATTTATGAGTTGCTTCCATATGGCTGAAGTTCTGATCTCTACTGTCAACAACTTTACCGCTTGAAGATATCATTTGACCAAAAACAGTCAAAATTGGCCAACAGGAGAGGTGTCTTGTTCCACCAGGACAACGATAGGCCACTCACATCTACAGTGACTCGCCACAAAGTACAGGAGCTTGGTTGGGAAGTTTAAATGCATTCGCCATTGAGCCCGGATTTGGCACCAAGCGATTATCATATTTTTTCTTGCATTGCAAAATTTCTTTAATGATAAACATTAGTATCTAGGGTGGATTTTTAAAATCGGCTAATAGAGTTTTTTGCAAATGGAGAGGAGGACTTCTAGGAGAGAGGCAACAAATTATACAACAAAACGGTGCATATTTGGACATTGCCGAAAGTTTTATACATTGGGCGACTTTCTTAACATTTTTCAATAAATTTTGCATATTCTCGAATCGATTGTCCTTTAAAGTAATTATTAAGTACTTTAAAGGACAATAATCGATATATATATAATTTCCCTCTTTGCTACATCATGCTATTTATTTCCCTTTTTATACCCTCCACCATAGTATAGAGGATATATTCATTTTGGTTTTCCGTTTGTAAATAATCGAAATAATCATTTCCGTACCTATAAAGTATATATATTCTTGATCAGCGTACAATTCTATAACGATATAAGCCTTTCCGTCTGCATGTCTGTTGTAATCTCTCTAGCCGCAAAACGAATTGAGATTGATCGCCAAATTTTAATTGTATAGAGTCGTCTTTTGTCTGCACGCAGATGAAGTCCGAATATGGGATATATCGGTCCATGTTTAGACATAGCTCCCATATAAGGGTACACCCAATTTTCGGCATTTTGGGCTTCTTGAGCGCGTTTTTCAACCAAATTCGCTCAAATTTGGTGCATTGAGTGCTTATTGGGTACTAAATTTCTCCACTAAAAATTATAAATATAGGTTCACTTTTTCTGGTAGCCCCCATACAACAGTACCTCCCCCTCCCAATTTTCAGTATTTTGAGGTTTTTAATCGTATTTTCCTACCGAATCGACTGTAATTTCTACTTTAGCCCCCATATAAGGGTACCCCCGTTTTTGGTAGTGTAAGCGCTTTTGGTATTTAAGCGCTCCCTAACAAAATTTATTAATATTCGCATCGTTTTTTTTTTCTTCTTTTTGGTAGTCCTCATATAACCCCCTTTTTATATTAAAATCAAATTGTTACGCGTGTTGGGTTTGGATCTAAGGCTCTATTGTAATCATTCCACCTGCGGAGGATACCGAGATAAAAAAAACTAGAACGTAAGGTAACCCGCATTTAAGCCCATCCCATATATAATGATACTTACCGATTTTCGGTATTTGTAATATTTCGAATTGTGTTCTGATGAAGAAACAAACCAGTGAGCGGAGCCGTATAGTCGGACGGGGCCGACCATATGATACCGTACACAACTTCCATGAAAATCTGTGGTTCTATATTCTGAGATTGTGCAATATTTCGCAATATTTGCTATATTTGCAATATTTTTGACTGGCTAGAGGTCAGAAAATGTTACTAATAATCAGTACAGCCCCTCTAATTACTTGTCCAGATTCCCTTCACCGTAAGTTGTGTTGTGATGTTCGGCTTTCGACTCGAAAAGTACAAATAATGAAGTTTTCGGTTCACTTCATCCGAAAAATTATTATCTGATCTTTTAGGCGTTGTCCTTGACCATAACTGGAACCTCATGGAACATTTCAAAGCGATCAGGCTATATTTCCGCCCTAAAGTGTGGTAATAGGTTACTAAATAATATATTAATACGTAAGCACCTGTAAATATTTAAGTGTAACTCCCGCATCCGAGTACCTACGACAATATGATTGGTATCAATTTAAAGGTCAACCACTCCTCTTTGATATACTATCAACTTCTCGGGTCTATGTCCTAAAGGAATAAATATATACGCCATACAATACAAATTTTGTAATTTTTCACACAAAAATCAGGGTCCATTTGACCCGCTAAATAAAAACAGGCATGCTTATTCTTTAACCCGACCCCCTTCTCCATGTGAAAATTCGCGAAGTTCGGGCTATAATTGCGGCCTCTGGAGCGACCAGAAAATTGGAAAAAAATAAAGTTTTTGGTCCATTTCATCCCCTAATTATTAACCGATCTTTATCAAAAACACTAGGGGTCTTCATTGGCCAGAACCCATCCTCCATGCAAAATTTCGTGAAGATTGGTCCATAACTGTGGCCTGTATCGTGTTTACAAATTATAATGGACAGACGGACGGACACACATGTCTAGATCGACTCAGCTAGTCGAGATATGGCGATCGGTATACTTAAAGGTGGGTCTAGGACCAAGATTTCGGGGCGTTACAAACTTTTGGAGCTGCACAAAGCTATAATACCCTGACAACATAGTTGTGTAGGGTATAATTAAAGATACACTACACCTTATGGTGGATGGTATAAATATGATAAATTTTGGTCCACTTTTTAGGGTAGTCCCTCCTATAAAAGCACCCCCAAATTTCGATATTTTCGAGATTTTGTGCTTGTTTTTCTACCAAATTGGCTGCTATTTAGTAATTTCAATTCTTACTGGGTTTCCTATAGAAACCCTTCAAAATGTATTGATTGATTGTGCCAATTTCTTTGCTCGTCAAGATGTCTCCTGTGTGATCCCAGTTGGTGCAAAAATTGCGATTGCAGCAAAATTATCCTTTTAAGACTTTCCAAATTATGGATTTAATCATTCGGATGAAATCACATATACAATATTTGGTACGTTTAGATTTAAAAATAATTCGATATTCGTGTCGAAGTCAATGAATCAGCCAGTCCAGCAATTTGCTTCCATTATTTTTACGATTAGATTTCTAAATATAACATCAAATTAAATTCATTCATAAGTTAAGCTAATGTATTCATTGAAAATACTCAAATACTTCATTGGTATGGTCATTCAAAGAGTATACTCGTGCTATCTGTACCGTAAGCTCTCCACGGTCTAAATTAAAACAGAAATCCATAATTATGCTGTATACATTTTGTTTTTGTAAATTTATTAATAAATTTTATCAATCGCCCGAGAAGACATTAACAAGCAGTGACCAAAAACATACAGCAGACATGACAAGCCAACACTTTTTTTTGGCCACATGTTAAAGCCATCATCAATTTTACGGCTTAATAAAGATTTTCGACAAAAATGCTAAACGACGATACGACAACAAAAATAATTGCAAATACATGCGAATAATGTTATGGAAACATACAACATATCCAGAATACATAATCGAGAGTAACAGATAAGCACTGATGATACGCATGCGCCGAGGACTAAAGAAATTTCAGCACAGTGATTTGCAATGTATTAATAACTGGGCATTATTGCGAGAATAATTTATTGTCATTATTGTAATCATTATTGGTCAACTATGTTGTCAGGGTATTATAGCTTTGTGCAGCCCCAAGAGTTTGTAACGCCACGATATATTGGTCCTACGCCCACCTTTTAGTATACTGATTATCATATCTCGACTAGCTGAGTCGATCTAGACATGTGTTCGTCCGATACACGCCACAGTTATGGACCAATTTTCACGAAATTTTGCATGTAGGATGGGTTCGGCCCAATGAAGACCCCTATTGTTTTTGGTAAAGATCGTAAATATTTAGGGGATGAACTGGACCAAATACTTAATTTTTTCGGTTTTTCTGGTCGCTCCAGAGGCCGCAATTATGACCCAAACATCTCGAATTTTTGTATAGAGAAGGGTGTTGGGCCAACGAATAAGCATGCCCGTTTTGATAAAGATCGGTCAATATTTAGCGAGTCAAATGAACCCTGACTTTTAGGTAAAAAATGACAAAATTTTTATTCTATAGCGTATATATTTACCCCTGAAGGACATAGACCCGAGAAGTTGATGGTAATATCTAATGGTTGATGGTATATCTACCAATTACATTGTCGTATGTGGTAGTTAGACTTAAATATTTACAGGTAAGTCCGTATTTGTATATTATT